>NC_135553.1:2950000-2997500 GCF_964340395.1 Glandiceps talaboti | reverse complement strand
ACATATACACTCACACTCACCCCCACACTCAAATTGACATAGTGTATTTCATCAGTCTTTCAATAAATACACTGTATTTATTGTATTATTTTCATTTGATTCACTACGTACTTATAATTACTATCAGCATATCATTATTCTGTGAGCTATTTACAATGGGATTAATAGAATCCCACGTCCCCAATGTGTATGAAAAACGCAGTTCCTTTACTTCACATTCATAACAACTAAATCCAGACATCGTAATTATTGAGATCAAGGCTTCATTCACCTACTTGTAGTAAATTTGCAAGCTAAAATTGAATATGGCCGAAAATTCTATTGTTGTTACCAGAGCTCGAGGCCGCAGGCGCTTGTTTCCCCGAGATATGTATCATAATATTTCTATCAGTATACGATAAAATGTCGATAATATCGATGATATTGACGTATTTAGCCAACTGTTTATGAAAGGGGTAACATTACATTTATCTCTATTATCGCGCAAGTCCACCCACCGCGAAATAACAACAAGGTTTGCAACAGAACACAATTACCGTACGGCAACATGAACTTTCCGCCGGCCGTTTTACTCAGCAAACATTTCGAAAATTTTACCTTCCGTCAATTCCTAGTTCCCAAATTTATTAAACTTCCGATAAATCGTGTCGTTGTTACAATCGGACCATGCCTACAAAAGATATTAGCCGATTTTTGACGCCATGTAGAATTGGAGCAAATAAATTTTTTCTAACTACCTTCCGTGAACGTGATTGGATATCGATGTTTACATGGTAAATGGAGAGAGCTGCTATCGACGTTTTGATGAATTGCAGGGGGTCATTATTTTTAAGTACAATACGAACAAAATAGTCACTGGCCCACCCCGGCCGAAAAAACCGATCGCTCCCTAAACAGGGTGACATCATGGTCGCCGTTGAGGGCGCTGATTTGTGGGTATACTGTGAGTTATTGTACCTAACAAACATTTTTATATTTAAAAAAACAACGTTTCAGCAGTTTTAACAAATACTAATGTGGAGTCATGATGGGCGAACGATTAGAGTGGCCGGCTTGAAATCTGCAGGTTGCAGGTTCGAGCCCATCGCTGCCATTTGTTTCTGAGTGGCAAAAGGGCAAGATTAAGTTAGAACCATGACTGTCCCTGTCAACCCAACTGTCTAATTGGGGATCTGGTAGGATAGAAGTTTCAATGTGAATGCTTTAATCTAATGTGCTTACAGAGGCTGCAATGGATTTATACTCCCCAGGGAGTTGTTGAAGTATAAAGGGCTGTTGTGCCACTATAGATCTGTGTTAGGGGTAATAAAAGTGCTTTGAGTGCAGTGTGGGAAAGCACAATATGAAAACAAAGGCTACAATGGATTGTATGATCCCCAGGGAGTTGAAGGAAAGGGCTGTTGTGCTTCTAGAGATCCATGCCAGGGGCAATAATTGTAATGCACTTTGAACACAGACTGGGAAAGCGCTGTATAAAAACAACCATTATCATTGCTAACAATTTTCAAAGCCAAGGAATAAATATGGAAATCAAAAAAAATTACAAAAGTCAGAAACTCTTCTAACATCACTACTGTGGGTTCCAATATTATGACGGTACAGAATGGAATTACGAAGTTAAATCTTACTCACTTAAAATAAGCATGATGGCCCAAAAAACATACAGACTAGTAGTACATGTTCCACCAAATCTTCAATTTGCACATGCGTGACACTGTATTTATTTATATACAGTCATTTGATAATCATAACAAGTAACAATAAACTCATATTAAAGAAGTCAAAGTTACTGTTGACTACAAATTGAAATATATGAGAAGTATGTTTCACTCATTGAGGAGTCACGTGATAACAAATGATGTCTGATGCTGTTGTCTTCAGGGAAACAATTTCTGAAACTGACATGATAAGATAACGTTAGGATAAAATCATGAACATGAAATGTATTGTATATGATGTAATAGTATTCGCATACATACAGACAGACAGGCAGGCATGTGGGTAGGCAGGCAAACATAGTATTACGTACGTACGTGCGTGCGTGCGTGCGTGCGTGCGTGCGTGCGTACGTACGTACGTTTGTACATACATACATACATACATACATACATACATACATGTACATACATACATACATACATACATACATACATACATACATACATACATACATACATACATACATACATACATACATATTGTATTTGGTTTTCGTCAAGTATCATGGAATTGCTGAGAATAGTTGATAAGCAAGCACAACTAAGTTTGATCATAGATATTAGAATGATTCTTTGTTATCAGACAAGTAATTCGATTTCGACGTCAACGAACTTTAGAATACTTACCCATGCATGTTCTGCATATCGACATCTCTTACAGTGACGCTATGTATAATTAGCCTGGGAGTGGCAAGTCATTGCAGAAATCACCATTGCAACAATTCATATCCTAAACGTTATACAAAGAGAGACAAGATTAGATAATTATATAGCAATATTGATGCTAAGATGATAGCATCTATAGTCAATATACAGACGTACAAATCTAAAATAACATTATATATATATATGTCATTGAGTTAAACCTTTAATAGTAGTCTGAAGTTAAACCTATTTGGGAACTTTAAGAACGGCGCCTCACCAAAGCTGGATGATGTGCCATCAAATATTTCCTTGTATTGTTCGTACTGTGCGATCAAGTCTTTCAAAACTCTAAACTGTTTACATCTTGTTTTCATGAATATACCTTCTTTATCCTACTATTGAAATTGTATGCTGCAGATTACTGTAAACCTAGATTTTTTGGCTATTTGGAAATTTTATGATTTTACAATCTTCAACTAGTTCTCAAAGACTAGTTTTTACGAATTACTAAGCCTGGTGATAGATAGATAGATAGATAGATAGATAGATAGATAGATAGATAGATAGATAGATAGATAGATAGATAGATAGATAGATAGATAGATAGATAGATAGATAGATAGATAGATAGATAGATAGATAGATAGACAGATAGATAGATAAATAGATAAATAGATAGATAGATAGATAGATAAATAGATAAATAGATAGATAGCAATGGTTTGTCTGGTTTGTAAGTATATGGTACAACGTAAAAGACGGGTTTGTTATCATCGCATTTTAGAATGTGTTACTTACCATATACTTATCTGGTTCACAGAATATAGATGCACTGATCCTATCTAGACATCCTAGATAAAGCATATCTTTGATTGGCAAACCACTGATGAAACAAGTGCCATATGTGATGCATGTGTCCATACCGCCACAATCTGAGGCAGGATGACATCTACAAACGGTCTCATCAGCGATGCTCTCGGAGAAAGACGAACTATAACTTATGTCACTGCTGGGTGGTACATAATCATCGGAAGACAGGGACACGGACGCACTTAATTCAGTCCCGTTCAGAATATGTGCAAATTTCTCAGCGAAGAATTCGGTCAATCCTTTGAATAAGATGCAAGTCATTTAGTAGAGTGATAAGAAGTCAGACAACGATAAATACTTTCTATAATTATATCTATTCTAAGTACATATTTCAAAATATTTGAGCATGTTAACGTCGCCGACGAAGATGAACTCATTTTAAAGACCGCGCCATGCAAAAATGGTCAAGTTTTAAACGCCGTTTCGACATTGGTGCCTTAAGTTTGAAAATATACATATGAATGGCTCAAAATAAAAACAATACTTCTTACATATCATTATATCCGGCTAAGAGCAATATATATAAAGTTACCTCTTCCCTGTTGAACGTTTGTCCCTATTGCCTCATTTAGCAAAAACAATGCCGCTATGATGCAGAATAGAGTCTTCATGTTGCCTACGTAGACGTTCAAATATTAGCTCACAATACGGTACAAGGTGGAATAATTTGAGAATAGACCCAAGAACAAAGAGTTCGTATATTATTTCTGCCAAACAGGCATTAAATGTTGATATTTTTGGATCGCGGATATTGGAATAATTAAATGTAAACCTTGAAGAGTCGTCGACGATTACAGCGAAAATTAAAATTGGTATAATATATCAATTTCCTTGTTGACGGAATTTGATTCATACAAAGGAAATTGAAATAATGAGCTGTGGTATTGCTTTTTAAAAGAATATTTATATTATATCGACACTTGTCAGCAAATAATGTTTATGGTGATCGACAGACTGCACAGAGAAATGGAAATCGTGAAGCAGTATCCAAAATGGCTGTATTTACATTCACAATTCATATCAGTTATACTGTGATAGTCGTTGTAGAGGATGTCACCATCCTTCTGAACTTGAACTAGAAATAAACTTTGAAGTTCATTGAAAATCTTTTCAACTTGCACAAAATATTCATATAAATTTCACTGAAATGAACAGTTCCATGATATGAAGGTAGCTCCGAGGATAGATTGAAGTTAATTAACGTTTTTGACGACTCGAGAAATGTAAAGAAAGTTAATTGTCAGATTTCATATGCCTGGAAAACTTACACGGCAAGAAAATGCATGATAATATGAAATGAACATTGTGAATAATCAAAAGTGTCATAAGAAGGTTTTGTGCCCTTAAAGGGGTTGGATTTCACAGGTGTTACAATCTGTTAGTCCCCTGATATAAATCAGAAGTAACGGGTATAAATATTAGACCAGCTCGTATGTTATGCTAGTATCCCTCTACTAGATCGTCCATTTGTGACAGTAATTAATCTTAGAACTTGACTTGCATTGAGTAAAATAAACACAATTCATTTTGATTGCATGGAGGTATTTTACGGTATGGCTAGTTGATTCTACTGGATTTCATTTTCGAACATTCCAAAATAATGAAAAGAATATAGCCCATAGACAAATAAGTGAATAAGCAAGTGAACAAGCCAAGAAATTAAGTATGTGCGATGAATAAACAAATAAATTCACTAATAGATAAATAAATAAATAAATTAATTAAATTACAATCTTAATATTACAAGTTATATTACATGAATCAGTTCAATATTGACTGCGGTGATGACCAGTCAAAACACGCACAAAACATAGGCATGAAAACGAACAATTGTAGATGTTGGGCTCAAGCGAAAAAAGATTGAGAGATTCCGAACGAATCGTCGTTGTGGGCGCTCTTTTCGCTCTTTTTCAAAATCTAATCAGTTCTTGTCATTACCATATGGAAGATGTGTAGCAAGGTTCATTAGAATAGATGCAGTAGTTTTTGTGATATCGTGTCCATAGACAGTCGGACGGACGGACGGACGGACAGACAGACAGACAGACAGACAGACAGACAGACAGACAGACAGACAGACAGACAGACAGACAGACAGATACATAAACAGACAGACAGACAGACAGACAGACAGACAGACAGACAGACAGACAGACAGATAGATAGATAGATAGATAGATAGATAGATAGATAGATAGATAGATAGATAGATAGATAGATAGATAGGCAGGCAGGCAGGCAGACAGACAGACAGACAGACAGACAGACAGACAGACAGACAGACAGACAGACAGACAGACAGACAGACAGACAGACAGACAGACAGACAGACAGACAGAAGTATAACATAACCTCCCCTTATAGGAGGTAAAAATCGGGTTATCTCCAATATGTTAAATCTATAGTGTATCACATAGTGTATCATGTACATTCTACCTAATGATTGAAGGTCAACATTACTGAACGTCAGACTTCTAATTGGGACGATATTGTTCTCAAACATTGTCGGTGCATCGCTAAATTGATGAAAAGTAATGACTAATCTGAGTTTAAATTATCACGTTTCCACCAGTAACCCGGTTACCATACATAGTCAAACACTTTTTGGTGAATAGAAAAATGGATATTTTTGAAGATGAGGCGTTGTTTAATATATTCATAAATTTGTTTACCGTGAAATGTAAATTACAAGTCAGCAAGCTAAGCCAACACGAAATTGTACATTCATGAATAACAAAACTCAGTCTGGTAATCAAAACAAACAGTCACGGTAAAAATATATAGACAGAGCTGTTTAATACATCGTGACGCGATCAAGACGTGGAACTAGTGATATGGTATATCTTCGTAGTGAATAGATAGAATTTCGTACAACACAGTTTCTAAAATAAAATAGAAAGATACAAAAAACATGAGGTATATTAAGCACATTTCGAGGAACGTCTCGGTTAGTGAAATTCTCTCGTGTACGTGGAAGCCAAGTCTAATGAGTAAAATGGCCAAATTTTACTTTAGTGCATACTTCCTTGATCATGAGTGTTTTCTTTACATACAACTTTAAAATGATGTTTCTTTCTCTTGGTTTTCAACTTCACACACGCACACGTTAGTCTCAACCAGCTCTAAATTACTAGAAATATGAAGAAATTCCCGGTTTGCAGGAACGACGTCGACACATTTTGAAATTTCGAATAGTTTTGAAGATGACTATATGGAGATAACTATAATAGGGAAAACACAATATGTTATATTCTCCATATATGTACCCACTTCAATTATATATAGTGCCTTATATGTCCACATAAAGATTAGTCTGTTTACTGCACTGCCGAGATACATTGTTAGTGAGTCGTACCTCCCTCATAGCCTGATTACTGTGCTGTCGAGATACATTGTAGTTCGTTCCTCCTAGCCCTCGTGTGGATGCGAGGGCTAACGATGTATCTCGACAGGGCTGAAATTAACAGTCTACATAACGATATATAAAAGAATACATTTGAAAGATTCAGAAGTACTTTGATAACTTTTAAAGGACTCCATAAATATAATATTTCATGAGTTACACTACTTCGTATACAATTATCGGTAGCAGGTAATACAGTGTAAACACGAATTTTGCACTAAAAATTAAATCCTTGCTTTTGCGGAACATTGAGACTCAGTGGTAGCTTTCAGTAAACAATTCTTAAAAGTTTTTTGTAATGCCTCAAAGATGGGTCTTTCATTCCCGAACCAGAAAAAAATATAAATAAATGACTCCGAAATTAGTTAAAGAAATTGGATCATGATGCATACTACCATCGACATTCTGTTAGACTCACCTGTCAGAAGATTTGCCCATTATTCTAGCTGTAACCACTGACTATTTCTCACTAACAATATATGAGTAGGAATCATCACTTGTATTGGAGTCATCACCTGAACCCCAGGCGTAATCATTACATAAGTCAGTGTTACAACAACCAATGTCCTAATAAATGAAAAAAATCAGGGATTTTGGTATCAGATATAATAAACTACCTGCCATGATAGACATATGGACTCATCACTTTTGAACTTTGAGAAATCGTATGACAATATGCCTAATGTACAGAATGTTCAGTAATGTTATATAGAATTTAAAAATGAACATTTCAAAAACAAATTGCTGACAGATTGACATTTTAAGTAATTGCATATTGAAATGCCGACATCAT
This sequence comes from Glandiceps talaboti, assembly GCF_964340395.1. Lineage (NCBI taxonomy): Eukaryota > Metazoa > Hemichordata > Enteropneusta > Spengelidae > Glandiceps > Glandiceps talaboti. The sequence goes on along the minus strand of NC_135553.1, from coordinate 2,990,071 downwards.
TGTGTTCGTGGTGGTGGTGGTGGTGGTGGTGGTGGTGGTGGTGGTGGTGGTGGTGGTGGTGGTGGTGGTGGTGGTGATGATGATGAGGGTGGTGGTGGTGGTGGTGGTGGTGGTGGTGGTGGTGGTGGTGGTGAGGGTGGTGGTGGTGGTGGTGGTGGTGGTGGTGATGATGAGGGTGTTGGTGGTGGTGGTGGTGGTGGTGGTGGTGGTGGTGGTGGTGGTGGTGGCGGTGGTGGTGGTGGTGGTGGCGGCGGCGGCGGCCGTGGCTGTGATGATTGCTGGTTTGTTCAATATACTTTTCAATGAGAGGGGGAGAGGGAGACACAGACAGACAGACAGACAGACAGACAGACAGACAGACAGACAGACACACATACACACACACACAGAAAGACACACAGACAGACAAGTCAGACAAAGATAAATACTATTAGATGTTTGCATGAATATATATTCACACATACGCAATATACATACATGCATACATACATACATACATACATACATACATACATACATACATACATACATACATACATACATACATACATACATACATACATACATACATTCATACATGATATACGTAATGGGTGTATGTTTGAGAGGGAGAATATTTGACAGATGATGCGCGCACGTATATATATATTAATGTTGAGTATATATTAATCACCTAACCTGGATCATTTGATGGTTACATAGCTCATTGGTGGTTTCTTCACCGAGACAACCAAGGAACATCGGCCCACTTCCAGTCCCACTAATGTAGCATGATCCATAGATGGTACAAGTGTCTTTGTCGTCACACGGTGGATTACATTTACAAGTGACTTTAGTGGGCTTGATCAAGTCTCCGATTAATGACGAACTCTCAGATGTTGACGATGAATCATACAGAACTTCGTTCCCGTAATCATTACGTTTAATTTTACCTGTAAATGTATTGCAAAATGCAATTGAAATATTTGCTAACAACTTCAGCCACACTATACATAGAGTAGTAGCAATGGACTGAAATAATAAATTAAAGATTTAAGATAACTCTATTTTCATCGTAGCTTTCTTTCTAAATCATGAAATTACTCTTCACTGATAATAAGGCACGATATACAAACTCCGGGTACGTGATAGGATTGCGATATTAACTACGCATGCGTCAGTTGATTCTTATAAATGTAACACATTGTCAATAAATGCTGAATATATGGTATCAGCCATAGCAATATATCTAACACTCTCGGGTATTACATGAAGAATTACCTTTGCAATAAAGCAATTGCCAATACTAGTGCTAGACATGCCGTACTCTGTTAGCAATACTAGTAAAGTGTATTATCCACATTTAGATAACTTTTGTATAGCTGGGATTGGCTATGGGGGTGTGTGATCAGTATCGATCATCATACGCATACGGTGGAAGGGGTAACTATAGAAATAGGACACGAAAACAGCATACAGTCGGTTAATACACATACATGAAATCGATGTAATTAACAAGGTCCGTCATGCAGCTGTGTTGTTCATGTCAGTGTAGTAATTACTATTATTGGCTTGATACAAGTGTACGTGGCCACTGATAATGAGTAAATCGCATACGTATGCAGTTAATGAAAACAGTGATTCAACTGTTAATTTTTTTGAAAACAAAAAATGTGTATTGTTATTTCAAAATACATTGATTACCTATACACCAGTGTTCGCGTTCCAAGTCTACAGATTGAAGGAACGGTTATGGAAACAATTTTTATGATTAAATTATGATAGATATATGAGTGCTTATATTATGTTCGGCGACATACAACCATTAACACAATAAATCATTTATATAATATTTTGGCCGTTTCCCGCTCATTGACTGGTTTTCAAAATCGGACGGAGTTTTGGTAAAACCAGAACATAGAACACCACGAGGTGTAAGCTTTGTAACTTGAAGGGTACACGACTGCAGAACGTACTTACCTTGAAACATTCGAGACTCTATTCGAGATTCTATCCCCGATGACACAAACAAAACTATAGCAATTGTTAACCACAGCACCTGCATTGCCATTTTCGTAACTTTACTAGTTCAAAAACAAACTACGGACACAAGTCGCTGCGTAGCATTAATATTTTCACGACTAATGCAGCTAATTTGCATATTAAAACCGAATTATCATCTCCGGATTGTGTTATTTCCAACGTTTAACTCTATTTGCAATTAACGTCCCTATTAATATTACGAAACAATCTCTCCTGAGAATGATCAAACAATTAACATTGCTTTGTATCCAAATTGTCTAAGTACGAATGTACAGCCTGAAGACGTTATAGAAAGGGGGACACGTCCAGATATTAGCCTTATGTTTAGTATGGGTTCTTCAACTGGTAATAATATGCTGCCTGCGATATTAAAAATTCCTAGTTACAAAATCTAATTTTTATTTTTCAATAAATATGATTGAAAATGGTGAAAGATTGTTTTTAAGGATTTTATTCCAAAAACAGACCCATACCCAAACAGTCGTGAAACCAGAGTATTTTGACGACCGGATAATAAGCTAAATGTCACCACCATCATTAGAGTACGACAGTTTCCTGTGTAGACTAATACATCATTGGTTATTATACGATAATTATCCATCATGATTTGTCAAGTAATCAGCTTTTTCCGTTCTCTTCGTTATTAATGACCATTTTAAATTGCCATACATTATGGACTTTTGTTTAGATTTTGAACACACAATTATAAATTACTCCATAATGTGGTTTCTAGATAAGATTCTGCTGTGGAATATTCCAATGACTTGTAATACAGGTGATTTGTACACGTTGATGGGTATCTATATTCAACAGAATTTATTACCTATTACCTAAATTTATTATTGTCACTTACCCATTTGGTTTTCACTTTTGAGATGACAGCATGATCTATTATTCCAATTTATCTAAAGCCTCGATATTTTAATTTTTTTCCGTCGCCCTAACGACATGTTATTTTATGTCTTGTCAGCCAAATATCTACGGGAAACGGTTAATTGTAATCTTAAAGCTGAATAACTCGGTGTCTACTAGTTATTTATGGTATCTATGGTGGTGTAAACTGGGTTGGCACTAAGGTTTAAACAGGAGAAAAACAATCCGGATACAGTACTGACAATTGCGAGATGCTGCTAGGGGTTTGTATCATCACTTGGTTGTCATAAACACTTCGGCGACGGTATCACATTTGTTAATGACTCAAACCCGACAAAAGAAAACTCGGGGAAAGCACGTCATGACTACTTTTTCCTTAGATTGTTCGGATTTCATTTTGTTTTGATTTGATTTGATGCATGGATCGCATGCATAACGATGCATAACGACTCAGACAAAATGATTTTATGGGAGGTGTACTCAGTATACTCGTAGACCATATACTCTTTCAATCACCCGGAATGAAATGGCGTAGACATTATTCAAGTATACAAGAAATGACACATCGAGCAATAGATTACAAACTGTGGTGCTGAAAAAATGATTTCGAATTCTGCCGTGCTCCAAATGTATTTTACCTTTCTTAGTTCAAGTTAGCTAGGTGATCTGTACATTTATTATCAGCCAACATTATGATAGATGTACTTTTACAAACAGAGAAATAGCTTATCCCAAATTTTATGTGTAATGTGATAAGTGTGTGCTCAAAGGTATGTGTACTTGCTGCGTTGCAGAAGACATACCTATATTATGCAAATTAGAGTTATTGATATATAATCCATTATGCAAATTGTGTCATTGTGATCTACATATGATATGATATCGGATAAGGACTTATCTTGTTTTTTTCACGAGCGATATTGATGTAAGTTAAGAATCAATGCTTGTCCTGTTATGTAATTCATACACAGTCACTTGTAAGCTAATATTCTATTCAAGGATGGTCAGAATACAAAATAATAATGTTATTAATTATTTATCCTAAAAATGCCGTCCCCATCACAGTGTTAACGCGAATATAACATAATATAACATATATTTTTAACATATACATATGATATGTGTTATATTCGCGTTAACACATAACCTGTGACCTCTAAAAGATTATGCAATAATTACGCAAGTAACAGAATCAATGAGAATTTATACTAACAACGCTGGCTATCTAGAGGCTGACAGGTCAGCCGTTGTGGGCGCGGTCTAATCTCCTTTCCCAATTAGGGCAGGCTGATAAACCCGGACCGATGACGTCACTATAGTCTAGCTTCACTCAAGACTCTTGACGAATACACCAGTATGGGTTACAGTATTGTAACTGAGTGTTTTGTAACATTTTTTGAAAGCCCAGATATTATATTTTATCTACTTTGAAAATCTGTTTACGGAGACTGGAGTTGCTCAGTTACAGCTGCTAGGCAACTACCTTTAATTCTGTTTTCCTAGTATCATGTAATCATTTATCATTAGTACACTGTTTCTTGTATATTTATATTCCTGAAAATAAACGAATATTCGAATATAAAAAATATTAAGCCTAACATCATTACATGTAATTGTATGAAAACTTTTTCTTTTCACAAAAAAAATTAGAATAATTTATTGTGCTTATGACACTTATTGTACTCTAAACACAGACAACTTTCTTACTTGTCTACATGTGCTCTAAATAAATGTTCACAGTCGCTAAAAGAAGATCATTTGTGTCGAAATTTTATCAAAACAACGGCAAGAACGTTTCTCTAGAATAAAATGACACTGTTGAACCATAGACCACTAACCCAAGTCGTCTACGGTCTATTTAGTATGGTTGGTCCGCGTAGGTGTCACAGTCTGTAAACATTCACCGAGTCATCATGCCATGTGTTGGGTTTTACTTGAAATGCTTTGTAGTTTTTTTTTACTTTGCACCATAGACAGTGGAGAAACCTCCCCACTCTCGATATTTGCACTCACCGCAGCTAGTCTAGGTCCTGACACTGAGGAACCATGGGATTGTACGTAATGTAGTACGTATGATACGGTCCCTGTGTGGTCAGGGCCTAGTATAGACTACACCAGCGCAGGCCCACACTTGTTGGGAGAAAACTTCGGAAAGAAAATTATACTTCTCCTTAAAGACATATTTCAAAAGTGTCTAAATCTACATTTGTCACTGAAATAGATGTAAAATTGATTGTGATACTGGGCAAATATTAAACGATGAAGAAAAGAATGCGCATTCACGGGTCAAAGGTCATATACTTCTCTCGACGGTCAAAGTTCGTGACTCGATTGCAAGTACACCTGAACCCCATGGACCACGACGCTCCGAATTTCATGTGACAATGCCGATTGTTCGATGTTGGTATGTACTCGGCCGCCGATCAGTCCCTTTGATACGTAAAAATGCCGTTCGACATCGTACGACGGCATCGGCAACTCAGGAAACACCTACACACAGCAACGATGCTGTTAAACGTTACGAGGATATCCCCGGTCCGAGAAACAAATTTGTCACATATCTTGATATAATTCGAAATGGGGGACTGGCCAAGATGGACAAGTTCTACACGATGCGTCGAAAACAGTTTGGTCCAATTTGGAGAGAACGTTTAGCAGGCTTCAGTGACATTTTCGTCGCTGACCCCGACGCTGCTGCGGCCGTATTTCGTGCAGAGGGCAAATACCCACGTCGACCTCCATTGGAGCCATGGCTGTTGTACCGAAAACTTGACGGCTATTCCCTTGGCGTTTTCCTTTCGTAAGTACATAAATATATCATAAAACTTTCCTCGTCATGTAAGCTTTCATATTTAACCTGGGTTGTCAACGTCCCCAGCAGACATAGTGGATGCATCGCTGGAATATGTATCCCAGGACATGTATGTAGACTACCTCAAGTTTGGTAACAATGGTCGAGGGTATATCGGTATTAATACGCTTTCAGTATATTACATAATGCACACGAATATATACTAGTATTGTTTTACGGTCACGTCATGACAGAATGAGTCATGTTTTTTTTCGCCATATCATATTCTCAGACCACTGTATATAACTTCATGTGGCTGTAATAATTGTAGCATTATTTTTGTTTTTGAGCTTTTTATACTTCCGGGATTTGCACTTATAGATAGACCATGGAGTCCCAGTACAGGTCTATGTTTATACATTCGTACGTACATACATGTACACCGTAGTCTAACAATAACATTTCTCAACATGGTAACGTTTGTTCAACTTGTCCGGGCCAAGTTTACGAATTTGGAGACACGGAAAGGCTCCGAGTCTGCCTACTTTCCTATCGCCCAAGACACTTGCTAGTTATAGATGTCGCATCAGTTATCCACACGGACACAGCTGCCAAGAAGAAAAATAGAACAGTTATTGAAGAAACCCAATCCATATATTGACTTTTTGTAAAAACAACTTTCTGAATTGGTGCTGATAGCGAACTGTATACTAGCTTGGGATACAATGTGTCTCCTGTCATTCTACCTCCACGGTACTATGGTAGATCTACTACTAGTAACGAACTCTTTCAAAAGACAAGCTTTGAAAACTAACAGCAAAACTTAAAGTGCCTGCAGGTTCGGTTGTTTTGTTATTTTCTCATACAACAAGTTAGATATGTAAATTAACAGTACAATGCTGTTTTCAATACATGGTCCAAGAGGGAAATTATTTCCCAGATTTCTGTTCTATAGTAAGTTTTTTTCTCTTTGTAATGCATGCGAATAATTATTAACATGAAATACAATTTCTTCAGACGGGTTTGTGAGACTTTGCCTCTCCGAGTCTCACTCATGGAATTCGTTCGGCAGCAGAAAATAATGTCACTCTGTTCAAAAGTATACAACAAAAAACAGTTGATCTGAAACAGAGATGTTGTCTAGATCAAAAATAAATGTTACAAAAAAAACTTTGCTACATTTATCGTGTTGCCTTTAAAAACACAATACTTATGTTATATGACGTGGATCACTTAAATTGTTACACATGGCGTAGATTAAACGAAGGTAATGTAGCAAAGTTGGCAACATTTTAATCCTGTAGGACGATAAAATGTAGCAATGTTAGATTATTATCCAGTCAGAGAACGTTCTGTTTCAGTCTTACTAGTTTCATTTGTACCACTTTGATAGAGATGGTGAGGAATGGCATCGTCATAGAAGTGTGCTGATCAAACCTTTACTTCGACCCAATCAAGTTGCTTCATATACAGATACACTGAATGATGTAGCAGATGATTTGATTGCTAAGATATGGAGACTACGAGATGGTAAAGATGGTAGACTGAAGACTGGTATAGATGAAGAGTTATTTAGATGGTCCATGGAAGGTAAGAAGCCATAGGAAAGACAGAATGTCATAAATGTCGATATTTTCTGAAAAAACGTTTACATCACATTGCATCACATATACGTACATTGTGATTGTCTGTAGATTCACATAAACTAGAGATAAGTCAAATACGACCTGAACAGGATCGAAAATGAAAATGTCGAGTTTCCAAAAGAATGTACACCGCAGTTGAAATTAAGAATATCGTACAGGTAGTTTATATAAAATGATATGAGATATATTAAATTTAGAAAAGAAAATCAATCAAACATCTCATTATAGTTTAGACCAAACCCGTGTGTTGATGTTCTGCAATGGACTGTCATGTGCAATGACGGTCCAACCCTTGTAATACATCCAATATGGCGATTTGTCTATTAAGGCTTGGGATAATTTTTAAGGCTTTAATATTTGTCACCACATCTTTTGACTTAGATGTAGTACATATATAATAACATATTTTGTCCGAATATTATGCAAATAATTGTTTTCCTATACATCTTCACGATGAAACATGTTCGTTTCGAATATGGGATTTGAAGAAATTGGTGGAACGGCTAAATCATGCAACATCTCGAGATCGGTCAAATGATCATCCGTTAGCTTTAATTCGCAAATCCCATATTCGAACGATTAAAGATTCGTTTTCCTTTCTGTACATAAACAGCTGTGGCATCTACATTATTTGAGAAACGACTGGGACTTCTGGACGACGCCGTTGATCCTATGTCAGAGAAATTCATACAGGCAACGAAGGAATTTTTCCGTCACTCGGAAGCAGTGTTCTTTTTTCCGTCTCAGACGTTACTGGTGAAGTTGAATCTACCTTCTTGGAGAAAAATGCGTGAAAACGCCGGCATTATCTTTGACACGAGTGAGTATGTGTAATCCATTAGTTAACTTGCACTTATAGTGGCTGTCTGACATTAGCAAGTCAGGACTGCGGAGCTAAGTGTGTTGTTTGTATTCACCCTGACACTATGCATTGCACCACTATCATAAACTCTTACTAACCCTAAATTCCTACGACCACGTCGAATTGGTTTATTAGCATGCCGGTAGGGTTCAGTAGAGGGACATGATTTCTTGTAAAAATGGTAAATTTCTGCTTAGAAACAATGTGTAGTTGAGCGACTCATAGTTTTTCTGCGCATGCGAAGCGCGCATGTATGAATCACAAGTTAATTTAAACACAATGAATTTTGAACTCATGGAAGTTACCAAACAGTTTGTATGTATAAAATAACATTTACCTGTCACCTACACTACATCTCATCTCGGACAAAAGTTAGCACACTGAGCTCATGTGATGATCACATGATCAAATGTGTATTTTACGGCATATCTTGCAGCGGAAGTACATATGAATGCACGAATCGCCAAAGAAGAAAAGTCTGCTAGTTCAACCGGCGAAGAGAATGCTGAGAAACCTTCCAGTATGCAACATATCATACCATATCTGATCTCGTCTGGAAAACTTTCCCACGGTGAAATCCTGGCTAATGCTGCGGAACTTTTCAGCGCTGGAGTCGACACAGTAAGGGAACACGAATTTCTATTTATTAGATACATTTATTCTTAAATTTTAGTTATATTAACCTGAATACCAAAATTAAACCGAAGATGATATTAGTCAACTTCTTAACCAATCAGAAAGTTCCTTTATACAAAATACTTTTGAGAAGTTATAGCCTCACATACACAACATTGGTATTCTGTCATAGCAACGAATAGCTTATAGCAACGAATAAATCATTGTACTGTGCGATGTATTGTCGACTGCCACCAATATTAATCAAATAACTGAGTGTGTAGTGTGTGCCACATATACATGTACGAACATTCCTTCAGACGGAGTGTCTCCTTGGTATTTTTTTACGAAGGAAGAAACTGAATAATAATTTCGTAATGTAAGGTGCCATAAAATATGAAATTTCAAAAAGAAAAACTCGAACGTCGATGGCACAGAAAGGTGCTACGTATACGCGTAATCAGTGTCCGAAGAATTCTAGACTTTGCTTCAAAATAGACCACTCAAATCTACCCTAGAAGTTCCCCAAATATTTTATATGGCGGTTTTCAGGCAAAATTATGATACAAGATATGGAAAGCCGTGTAAGTTTTGCCCAATTTCCCTCCTCCGCTACAGTCGTTCTGGAAAAAATATTGCTGAGATAATTCCTCCGTACTTCAGTTGACAGTCGAGGTTTTCATTTCCACCCTGCTTGTGTCTTGTAGACATCAAATACGATGCTATGGACGCTGGATTTACTGGCATGGAACCCAGATGTACAGGAGAGACTATATCAAGAAGTTACAAACGTGTTGCCGAAAGGAGAGACAATTTCCCAAGAACATTTGAAAGAGCTTCACTATCTTAAGGCTGTGGTTAGAGAAAGTATGAGGTATGGTGGTGTTAAAATGTGCAATCTTAAATACAGACTGATATATATGTACTTTTACTGATGACTATCGATTCAATAGAATGTTAAAAACTGTATCTGCTTTCCCCTAAAAGAGAGATTCCTTCGAAATAAGCGATAGACATCACTGTACTGTGAGCTCATAGCAATGTCGTACGTACTTACTGTAGGGCCAAAAAAATGTTTCTGGTCAGGGCAGTCTGTCTAAAATGGTGCGAACTTTTATTCTCAACAAAAATGTTACTCAATCTACTATTTATGGCAGTTACTGTTCTTTTTGTTTAGTACCGTAGAACAAGTGTGTATCAGGGCAGATGTCATTTGCTTGTTCATGATTGGCCCTGCAGTTTCCCCCCGGATCTGCAGACTGTATGGACTGGACAACCACAAAAAGACCGACGTAAGGGTATTTATTGATGCGTGCGCTGACCAGAAACAATTTTTTTGGCCTAGCATATCACATTTTTGTTTGGCATTTTTCACCAAATAGGTTGTTTCCAGTTGCATTTGGTTTCTTCAGGGATCTCGAAGTTGACGTTGTTTTGAGTGGTTACAAAGTCCCAAAGGGGGTAAGTAATGTAAATGTAATGCACTGTTTCTTCTACACTGTCCCAAAGGGGGTAAGTAATGTATATGTAATGCATTGTTTCTTCTACAATGTTTACGTTTTGTTCAAGTCTTAGTTTATATATGCACTAGTTTCTCTCGGGCAGGTGGTTTAAATTGATTGTCTAACACTGTGCCTTTGTATGTAAGTCTCTACCGAGACTGGGGTGTATGTATGTGTCCGTGTGTGTCCGCGTTTATGGGTATAGGCGAAATACTATGTGCATATGTCTGACGGTGTATGTGTATCATGTCTGTCTGTGTCTGTGTGACGGTGATTGGATATCTCAGTAAAAATATTGATAATGACAAAGTTCCAACTATCCTGAAGTTTTAACTTTGGAATATAGTACAGCCGATGGCAAATGAGAGAGAAAAAATGGTCAATATAATTAATAACGACGAGCTTTTCCTCAAAGATGAGGTCTGTCACTTACATACATGTATGCTATCATATCTATCTAGTCTAGTGGTCAGTGCTCACCGTTACAACACACATATAACACGTGCTAAGTATGTCTATCTCGGCGTTTACTTTTTAATTTATGAATTTATAGAACATTAATACCACCATGTGTGTATATTGATATGTTGCAGAATATTTTACTAAATCTCTCTTTGGTTAATCATATTGTAGACCACTGTTTTCATTCTAACAAGTGTCATGTCACGTGACCCAAACAACTTTGAAAACCCGGATGATTTTAAGCCAGAAAGATGGTTACGATCGGAGAAACACAAACATCAGATCAACCAGTTTGCTTCCCAACCATTTGGAGCTGGTCCAAGACAATGCATTGGTAGAAGAGTATCTGAACTTGAAATGTACCTGTGTCTGGCCAAGGTATCGTCAGCTTTCCATTCAAGGATCTCCAGTGGCTTAGGGCAATGTGGTGGTGGTGGTGCTGGTGGTGGTGGTGGGTGTGAGGATTGGGGGTGGTGGTGGTGTTTGATAGTGATGGTTGTGTGGCGGTGGTGGTGGTGGTGGTGGTGGTGGTGGTGGGATGGGGGTGGGGGTGGTGGTAGTGAGTGGACGATAACACTGTTTTTCCCGTCAACAATTCAATCCATGAAATGTGAGTAAAAGTGAGTAGCGTCCATGTTGTCCATTGTCGCCAAACGCATTGTAAACGATCATGGGTTTTTCCGTGTCTCAATGAGTACACAACAAGCTGACATTTATTTCTATATCATTCTATTGATTTGCAGATTATCCAGAATTTCCGTCTCGAGTCCAATAATGATAAACCACTCGAAGCCGAGATGAGAATGCTGCTTGTTCCAAATAAACCCTTGAACTTGACATTCCATGAACGAAAATAAGAAATAGTGCACAAAACAATAAAGACAATAGATAGGTGAATCAATAATCAATTGACTGTATTGTCATTTCCAAGGGTCATGTCCAATGTATTATATGATACACAGAATACAAGATATTACAAGTTGAACATAAAGACAATATACTATTATACATAAATCAAGTGGTGAGCAAACTACGACAGACACAAACTAAAACCGGTACCATTATTTCAACACATTGAATGTAAGCTATCAATGGAAGTTGATGAAATTACATTCGCAGTAGGATGGCGTCTCTAATAGTAAGTTTTTCTTCAATAACCACACTTTCAACCTAACTGTGTTTACACTGTCTTGATCACAGGATGCTCATATACCTACATAATCAAGGTACCACTATCACCCACTTGTGTAATTTACTACAGTCATGTAAATATCAAACAATTTCTAATAACTACATTATATTGTTTTCTGCATTGGTAGCATGTGCATATATATTAGTATATAAATCAGATTTTGTGAAACAGTTTACACTGAGCTGAACCATAAACATAATAAAATAACTTGACCATATACTAGTAATGAATCTGTCTATCAATAACTCGACAACCGAGTCATGACTTTGTTTTCATGTAGTCCAGTCATATACCTTTTCTACGATCAGTATCCTCGCCACGTATAGTCAAACTGACAAATTTTACCAAAAATCTAGCGAAACCGACTGCTGGGGAAAGGCTGAACAGTGCATGTCAGTAGTAATCTATCACACACTGACAGGCAGTTGTAATTGGTTACTTCATTCCGACAGTTGTTCATCAATCTTCAATTAGTACGTCCATGTTTGATTGAATCAAGTGGGAACGCGATAACATCACCACGTTTATATCAACTTTCCAATACATATCTCAGCTATTTTACTATACAGTGAAGATAATCGTAATGCGTATGGGAAACCACACTTTGTCTAGTTTCCATAATGCTCGTCTTTATAAAAATCGAAACTCCTTCATAGTTATCTTATACTTACTATAAATACATTCATGTTGATAATCGGATATGAAAGTATGTGAACACTATGTGAATTGTATTTCCTATTTCGTGCCTTTATTTATTCTTCTAGTCGGACATGTACAAGTGCAGTTGGACATGATCGTCTTGACTGCTAATTTTTTCAAAGATTTGCATCTTCACTGTCTCAGAGTCTCCAACTTTTTCTTCAGAATTTGTACATATATGCGTACACGTACGTACGTACGTACATACGTACATACGTACGTACGTACGTACACACACACACACACACTCACACACACACACACACACATACATACATACATACATACATACATACATACATACATACATACATACATACATACATGATACAGGGATACGGATACATGGATGTGAGTCAGTCAGTCAGTCAGCCAGTCAATGAGTGACTGAGTGACTGAGTGACTGAGTGACTGAGTAACTAGGACTTGACGAATTTATATAGGACCTTTGTTCCCGCCAGTATGTGTCTGTGTTATAGGGCTAACAATTGTACAGCGCTGAGGTCACAATGTACACTGTGGAAAACAATTTCTTCAGTTATTTCCATCTTTAGGATAAAAAAACACACACAGCATTATTTTAACTACGTCACAACCATTTAATTTGAAATAATGATCATCCATTTCCTATGACAATTACAGCAGTACAAAATTGCTCTTTTAATTGATGTTCAAAATGTTAATTTATATTTTAGTAATGGCACTGCCCTCAACGATCACATTAATGCCGTCGACTTCCCGCTAATCTCGAGTTTGTTATTTACCTCTCAAAATATTACATAAGCATGTTGATAAGAGAGAAAGCTAAACGGGAATTGTTTTGATACTCAAATGAGCCCAACATTCTTTATGCCTCCTCTGTATCCCTATGACAAGTGTAATTTCATCTGTATTTTGGGTTCCCAGTCAATAGACGTTTTCGGCCAAATTGTCAGTGCAATCATGAACATGAACATATATAGATCCTGTAAGTTCGCTCCTGACAAATGTAGCCCTTTAGTCATGAGACAAATTTTAAATATGACATTACACCACACATTGTCATTTCTCCCTTGTCTATGCATGCAGATTTCGGATATATTATGTCACAGGTCTGTGTTGCATGTTCGCCATTACGATTCTATGGAAACTGACATAGCTTTGAATTCTCAAGCAAACAAGTCTATTATCACTGCCGGTACCGTGTGAGTAATCGTCCCGACTGCTCGAATCATTACTCCGATCCTGGAATACCATAATATCTTCATAACAAAAGAATATGCATACCATATCGTAAACGGATTAGTTTCGAATGAAACCCTTTATTGAATTAGATAAGTTGAATATTAATGAAAAAACCTACACAATGTCAAAGCAATGTCAATTACAATGTATTGAATCAATTTACATTTGCTTGGAAATCAAAACAGGAAAGAAAAAGGTTTTTTTTCAAAATGTGGAAAGAAAGAAATCAATAATTTCAACACATTGAATAGACTGTCGACAGTCGCTCGCGCCTTTTTTTCCTACGTCTTATCTAAACTCCGATCACCGGCGCAACACTACTATAATCGCATACTGATATCGAGGGCCGAAGGCCCGAGCTGTCGACAGTCGCTCGCGCCTTTTTTTCCTACGTCTTATCTAAACTCCGATCACCGGCGCAACACTAGTCTAATCGCATACTGATATCGAGGGCCGAAGGCCCGAGCGAGTCGCTCGGGCGAGTCGCTCGGGCCTTCGGCCCTCGATATCAGTTTGCGATTAGACTAGTGTTGCGCCGGATCGGAGTTTAGATAAAACGGAGGAAAAAAAGGCGCGAGCGACTGTCGACAGTCTACACATTGAACAGAGATTATACAGACTAGCATTTTAAAATGACAAAGAGAAACCTCACACCACTGAACACATTATTTGGTGGTCTCTTGAGCCGAAACAAACACAGAAGTAACAAAAATGAAACGAAACCATTTGAAAGAAGTATATTTTAATGATAATGAAATGTTGAATCACAAAATTTGTTATATATTGTATTTTGATATTTATATAGAGAGAGTGTTAGATTTAAGTTAAAAATGTAATGCAAAGTTCCCCTATCCTTATGATATAGGGAGAGTGCTAATTTAAGTTTAATACAAATATTGTAATATAAAGGTCCTGCTAAATAAATCTCAGTTTAGTACTACCCGTGTGATATATTAGGATAGTGTCAATCACACTGTGGTATATAATATTAGGATATAGTGATTATCACAGAAACGTATAGACATTCCTTCCATGTAGGCTAAATGTGAAGTTTAATATTGTTCTGGTTCGAAAACCTGTCATGAATCTATAATTTCCACTTTAGCGGCGTGTTTTCATTTTTTTATTTATACGGCTTGGGACAAGCAGAACAGTGTCATAAATCTATAATGTTTAACGTCGCAGAATACAATATCTCGGAAAAAAACGACATAAATTTTTGATATTCTCTTCACTAGCACTGCTCACTGCGTTGCAGTAGTCTGAATCGCAGCAGACGATACCCTTTGTGAAAAAATAAGACGAAAAATATTTAGGCTGACACATTTTACCATGCAACTCCGGTATTGTGTGAGTATTATGGATAATACATAGACAGATAATACATAGGATTGGTTATGAAAACGATATTCTTCAAGTTTATCAAGGTTCTCAGGAAACTAAAGCGACAAAATCTAAATATTACGTAGATTTCACCAAAAACTCATGCTATCGACGAGTCAGTGGATAGTAAATCGTAAGATGTAATACTTACCATCGCCTTATTTTCATCGCACACATTTGATTTCATGCATCCCGTCTCAGTCTCAAATAAGGATCGGAACACCACGATGCTATAGCATTTTCCCTTGGTCTTACATATGTCTCTTTTACAGCTCGAACAGTGACACTTCAGCTTAGGAGCGTGTATTTCACGCCCTAAACAAACCAAATAAAAATATAGACATGTATTCATATTCTGATAATGTTCCGAATGACTGACTGACTGACGGACGGACGGACGGACGGACGGACGGATAAATAGATGGATATATGGATGGATGGATGGATGGATGGATGGATGGATGGATGGATGGATGGATGGATGGATGGGCGGCCGGGTGTGTGGATGAATGGATGGATGGATGGATGGATGGATGGATGGATGGATGAGTGGGTGGGTGTGTGTGTGAGTGAGTTAGTGGGAGGATGGATGGATGGATGAATGGAAAACATATTTGGTTAAATTTGCAAAGAAAACATTGTCATCACCAGTTCAAAGAATGAAGTGGGGGTTCCTCAGGCTACCCAATCATCTTCATTTTTGTACATTTTCAATTGTTACTATTTTTAGTTTTAGGAGCAAACGACATGATCTAATATAAATGGGGCACATGGTATTAACAATTTAGAATACAAAGAGATATTGGTATACAAATGTAATAGATTTGTTTATAACTACATTATATTGCTTTTGTCTACGTTGTGTTTTAGTATTATGTGGCGTCCTCTTTAGACAAGCTGAACGATTTTTATGCGTATACTAGTATTTATTTCTGTATGAAATTATAGTTCGATCACACACGACCACCTTACAGTTTTGCTGAAAGTTATCAATATAGGAAGTATCAATTACTGAACAAAATACTCTCACATATATCCAGTATTAAATTGCTCTAAAATTCTACAAACCAATGAAAATAAGTACAAATAAAGTGTTTGATACGTCACAGATTGATAATCCCTTTCATCGCTGTTAATAAGATCGTGTTTTAAAACGATCAATATAGGTTAGACAGTCGTCATATTGTAAATAATAGCTTTATTACGAGTCAACATCTCTGGGGAGTTGTTATGTGAACCAATCATATTATGTCTCTTAGATAATGAATATTGTAAGGGTAAAGAACATTGGATTTTATCCAGTAAACAGCTGAGTTAGTTGTTTAGTACTTTTAAAGAGTAGTGAGAAACAAACTGGGTAAAGTCAATTAATCTCTACGTCACGGCCAAGTGTATTTACTTTTGACTACCAGTGATTACCCATATGTACTACAACGAAAATCATTAACCCTGAAACAAAACGTCACCTGGCTGGACAAATATCTCATTAACATTGCTACATTTTATCGTCTGACTAGACAAAAATCTTAATAACAGCGTTTCGTCAATCGTCTGGCGTGACAAACATCAATACCAATATTGTTACACTTTCTTTGCGTGAGCTACCATTATCTCAGGAGACCATCGTCCCTGGTAAACCTAAGTTTGGAGCGTTCTTTGATATTTTTGAGACAGTCAATTGACTAAAATGTATCAATTGTAGTTCAGTTCTTGTTGTGCCAGATGATAACATGTGGAAATATTAATTAGGTTTTTACAACGTACATCTAAGAGTTATTTTGTCTAGCAAGACAAAAAGCTGTAGCAATGTTAGTGAGATTTTTGTCGACCTAGGCGACGTTTTGTTTCAGGGTTTATGATTTTCGTTGTAAATTGTTTATTATTCACAAATCACTTCCGATTGGAAAATTGGAAAAAGTTGTTTTTATTGATAAACAATTACAAATAAAATATCAATATCTCTCCCATTCATCTAGGTACATATTATGTATTCAAGGAGTTATCATGGTTATAGCTAAAATGATAAACAGTGTATAAGTAGCATCCTGAACTGACAAATATACCATCCCAATAAACACTGACTTTACGAGGGACTGTCTTATTGGTTAGAATTCTGTGATTGATTAACAAAGACACGATGCTAATGACCGTGTAGGTGGCTATGGATGAATTTTAAATTGCATGTCGTGCATCGCAGGACTTCTAGAGTAACAACTTTGACTATACTGTGAGTGGAGGTGTAAATCGTAACGACATCGGATAGGAACTAGACTAAATAACATGTGGCATCTTACCTGTCTCTTCTGCGAACGATACAAGCACCACAGCAAAGATGGACACGAGGAAAACAAGAACGAGCTTCATAATGAACTAGCTTCTCAGTGATCAGATAAAATCTTGAACAAAGTCACAGTTTTCTGTTTGAGTTGCGAGATTTCGATTACAACAGTTCCACTAGTCTCGGTAAAGTTTTCTCTAGGCGACTCAGACACATGCTTGTCTGTCCCAACAAGATCTGAACCTCTCTTTGCGAAAATTGCGTCTTAAATAAGATTATTTTCACATCATACCATATCTCGTCTGGAAAACTTTCTCACGGTGAAATCCTGGCTAAATGCCGCTGGACTTTTCAGTGCGGGAGTCGTTATATATATGCAGTCTGCCAACATGGTCTCTAACTAAATCACATCTGGTCACAAAAATTGTTCATACAATCAGTGATCCCCAACTGTTATAGTGATGTAAACAGTGAAGGATCGCCGAAGGACTTTGCGTATCATACACATTTTATGTTCTACCAAAACAATGCAGATATATACATGTAAGTTACAGATTTCCCACAGACTACTGACTACAAATATAGACAACATCGATCATCCGACCCTAACTGATACACAGACACACACAAAATCCTGGGAACAAACAAGATATTGAAAGTTATTGATGGCAGGCTCAGATTTTGACATATACAAGTGTATTGATTCAAAGTTACTGAACTCCTTGGCTGGAATCCATGCGGATTGGATTTTTTTACGTCTTTCCAATCGAAAGATGAATGTAAAAAATCCAATCCGCATGGATTGCCGGCTAGTGACTTCCATTATATTGACTCTCACATTGAAAGACGTAAATTCACGTAATTTTCTTTAAATAAATTGTAACTTTAATGGTTAAACAATATATGGATGATAAGCGAGTGAGTGACGGGGACTTGACGAATTTATATTAGTTCATTGTGCTCGTTGATATATATCTGTGTTAGGGCTAACAATTGTACAACGCTGAGGTCACAACGTACACTGTGTCATTGGAAGGGGATCTTTATACACTATTATTAAAACAATTTCTTCAAAGTTATTTCCATCTTTAGGATAAAAAACACACAGCATTATTTTAACTACGTCACAACCATTTAATTTGAAATAATGATCACCCATTTCCTATGATAATTACAGCAGTACAAAATTGCTCTTTTAATTGATGTTCAAAATGTTAATTTATATTTTAGTAATGACACTGCCCTCAACGATCACATTAGTCTAATTCCTATACAGTATCGTTACGATTTACACCTCCACTCACGTTAGAAACCACGTTGGCGTCCAGACTACATCACATTAATACTGTTCACTTCCCGCTAATCTCGAGTTTGTTATTACCTTTTAAAATATAAAAAATGTTGATAAGAAAGAAATCTAACGGGAATTGTTTTGATAGTCAAATGAGCCCAACATTCTATATGCCTCCTCCGTATCCATATGAGAAGTGTAATTTCATCTGTATTTTGGGTTCCCAGTGCAGTCAATACAGTTTTCGGCCAAATTGTCAGTGCAATCTTTATATCGTCTAGCTAGCAATATGGCAACATTTCCACTTGCAATACATTATCAATAATTCGAGATCGTCTACAGGTAGAATTTAACATGAACATATAGATCATGTAAGTTCGCTCCTGACAAGCCCTTTAGTCATGTGATAAATGACATCACACCACACGCTGTCATTACTTCCTTGTCTGTGCATTCAGGTTTGGGATATATTATGGGACAGGACAATGTTGAATGTTTGATATCACGATTCTATGGGAACTGGCATAGCTTTCCCAGACAGATAAGTCTATTCCGGGGTTTGCACTGGCCCGGCAACACATACCACGTACCGGTTCCGTTTGAGTAATCGTCCCCGACTGCTCGAATCAGTACTCCCGGAATACCACATATCTTCGTAACAAAAGAATATGCACACATATCGGCAAACGAATTGGTGTTTGAATAAAACCCTTTATTGAATTAGATATTTGAATTTTAATGAAAAAAAAACAATGTCAAACCAATGTTAATTACAATGTACATGAGATTTACATTAGCTTGGACATCAAAACAGAAAGGAAAGATGGTTTGGTTTTTTTGGTTTGTTTTTTTGGTTTGTTTTTTTTTGGGGGGGGGGGAGTGGAAAGAAAAAAAAAATCAATAACTGCATCACATTGACCAGAGACTGGATTTTACACGTTGGCATTTCTTAAATGATACAGAAAAAAATCACACCACCAGAAAATTTAGATACATCTACAGTATTTTGATATTTATGTAGTGTTAGAGTCAATTCAAGTTGAATAGGTATTGCCTATCCTTTTAATATAGGGAGAATGCTAATCTTAAATACTATTCGTGTAATATATAGGCCCTGCTAAATAAATCTCAGTTTAGTGCTATCCATATGAGGATAGTATCAATCACACTGTGGTATATAATATTAGGATAGTGATTATCACAGAAACGTATAGACATTCCTTCCATATAGGCTAAGGGGGAAGTTTTGAAATGTTATGAAATTATTTTGGAGAAAAACTCACGGAGATAATATGTAACATCTCGCGCCTAGCGTCATAACTCTATTTGCTGTACATTCAATCTGAATTTTATCGTGTTTCCCTGCTGTTGCTCTCTTCTCGATCACGGCCCCTGCTGTTCTTTTCGTCACTATCTCTGCTGTTTGTTTCGTCGCTATCTCGATCTCTGCTGTTTGATTCGTCGCTATCTCGATCTCTGCTGTTTGATTCGTCGCTATCTCGATCTCTGCTGTTCTTTTCGTCACTATCTCTGCTGTTTGATTCGTCGCTATCTCGATCTCTGCTGTTTGATTCGTCGCTATCTCGATCTCTGCTGTTTGTTTCGTCGCTACTATCTTCACTGCTCACTCTGTTGCAGTAGTCTGAATCGCAGCAAGAGATATCCTTTGGGAAAAAGAAAACGACGAATATTTAAATGACACATTTTACCATGCAACTCTGGTATTGTGTGAGTATTATGGATAATACATAGACTGATTTAGGATTGGTTATGAAAACGATATTCTTTAATTTTATCAAGGTTCTCAGGAAAATAAAGCGGCAAAATCTAAATATTACGTAGATTTCACCAAAAACTCATGCTATTGACGAGTGAATAGTAAACAGTGTACTCTTAAAAGACGTAATGCTTACCATCACCCTCATTGATGGACTATCGCACACACGTGACACGTCTCTGGGTTTGATGCATCCCGCCGTTAAACCGTTTCCATGCCAACTCATATAACATTGTCCCTTGGTCTTACATGTGTCTTTTTTACAGCTAGAACAGTGACACGTCAGTTTAGGAGCGCGTCTTTCACGACCTAAACAAACCAAATAAAAATGTAGATATGTATTAATATTCTGATAATGTTTTGAAGGACTGACGGACGGACTGACGGACGGACGAACGGACAGATGGATATGGATGGATGGATGGATGGATGGATGGATGGATGGATGGATGGATGGATGGTTGGTTGGATGGATGGGTGGGTGGGTGGGTGGGTGGGTGGATGGTTAGGTGGATTGGTGGATAGATCGATGGGTGGATGGATGAGTGGATTGATAGATGGGTGGATGGGTAGATGGTTAGGTGGGTGGGTGGGTGGATGGATGGATGGATGTGTGGATGGATGGATGGATCGATGAGTGGATGGTGGATGGATGGGTGGGTGGATGGATGGATGGGTGGGTGGGTGGGTGGGTGGGTGGGTGGGTGGGTGGATTGACAGATGGGTGGATGGATGGATGGATGGATGGATTAATGAGTGGATGGGTGGGTGGGTGGATTGATGGATGGATGGATGGATGGAAAACATATTTAGTTAAATTTGCAAAGAAAACATTGTCATCACCAGTTCAAAGAATGAAGTGGGGGTTCCTCAGGCTACCCAATCATCTTCATTTGTGTTCATTTTCAATTGTTACTATTTTTAGTTTTAGTAGCAATGATCTAATGTAAATGGGACACATGGTATTAACATTTTAGAATACAAAGAGAGCTTTTGTCTACGTTGTGTTTTAGTATAATTGTTTGGCGCCCTCTTTAGACAAGCTGAGCGATTTCTACGAGTATACTAGTATTTATTTCTGTATGAAATTTTTATAGTTCGATCACACACGATCAAGTTACTGTTTTGCTCAAAGTTATCAGTACAGGAAGTATCAATTATCGAAAAAACACTCTCACATATATCCAGTATTAAATGCTCTAAAAATTCTACAAACCAATGAAAATAAGTACAATATAAAGTGTTTGACACGTCACAAATTGATAATCCCTTTCATCGCTGTTAATAAGATCGTGCACGTGTTTTAAAACGATCAATATAGGTTAGACAGTCGTCCTATTGTAAATAATAGCTTTATTACGAGTCAACATCTCTGGGGAGGTGTTCTGTGAACCAATTATATTCTGTCTCTTAGATAATGAATATTGTAACGGTAAAGAACATTAGATTTCATCTAAACAGCTGAGTTGTTTAAAGAGTAGTGAGAAACAAACTTGGTAAAAGACAAGTAATCCCTACGTCACGGCCCAGTGTATTGTGACTTTTGACTACCAATGATTTCCCGTATGTGCTAATTGTTCACAAATCACTTCCGGTACATTATCAAACAGTTTACATACTTTACTTTTTTATTGCAATTAATGAGCTAATGGTCTATGTTGTATCACATTATTTTCTCAAATGAAAAAAAAAACAATAAAGTTGTCTTATTGATAAAAATTAAAAATAAATACAAATTTCTCTTCCATTCCTCTAGGTACACATTCAGTGTATTGGAGGAGTTATTAATGTTCTTAATTATTGAGAAAATGATTAGCTAATTTGTCCAGTGCAATTTACGTTTGTCATTTTAATGTCGAACTTAAATGATGACCTTGTACTTGTTGAGGTCAAGTGGAAGATTTATGTGAGTGTAGGCTATTGAAGTTCAACCATATCTTCCGGTTCAGATCCAATGTATGTCTTCTATCTCTATTGTGACCTACATTATTCACTCATAAAACTCTACAAGGGAGGAAACAAATGTGCTATCTTTAACTTTCATAGACAGGAAGTAACGACTCTACAAAATGGTTGGTATAAAAGTTTATGACACATTCCAGTGGTTATGTGTCAAATAGGTCGTGATCTAATGCAAATTTAATATACTATGTACATGTACACTAATCTTCGAAAAAAAGAAAGAAGAAAAAAGGTTGAAATTTCACTGCAATTGTCTGTGATAATTTTTTTTCTGTTAATACTACGAATAAAGAAACAAAAACGTGCGTAATTTGTGTTGGAATTGTAATGTTACAACTTCTGTTTTGCTTGAATAATGATAATGATAATGGTGACTGAACTGGTGAATGTATCAAAGACAGGAGCTCAAAGGAGACCGTCAGAAGAAAATTGAAGAAAAGAAGAGCGTAACGATGGTGGCAGTGACCGTGTTGGTAACGATGGCGGCAGTGACCATGTTGGTAACGGTTTTAAATTTGAGGAGTTACGAAATAACGAGGAGTAGACTCATAAGCGACATAGCAGTATTAGAGGCACGCAGCACTGATACAGAGCAACACACCGGCCAATTGGAATGGAAAACAGACGTAAATGTATGATCATGTTTCTCCTAAAAATTGCGTCTCAAAAGTTGTAATACTACGTCCGTATTCTGTATCCTTGATCAGTTACGTTGATATAAAACTCAACGGTTTTACAGTTGTCTTGATTATATCGACGATTATGAACAAGGAATTGAAGGTGTCAATATACAACAAAGTATTTTACTAAAAACGATATGTCAATGAGTGAAGGTCAGATTTCAGTGGCACTTTTTGGCAGTTCTTAGCTTAACAGTATATGCATGTTTCAATTTGTTTTACAGCAGAACACAATGTGACATCTTACCTGTCTCTTCTGCGAACGATACAAGCACCACAGCAAAGATGGACACAAGGAAAACAAGAACGAGCTTCATAATGAACTAGCTTCTCAGTGATCAGATAAAATCTTGAACAAAGTCACAGTTTTCTGTTTGAGTTGCGAGATTTCGATTACAACAGTATTACTAGACTCGGTAAAGTTTTCTCTAAGCAACTCAGACACAGGCTTGTCTGTCCCAACCACAGATCTGAACCACTCTTTGAGAAAATTGCGTCTTAAATAAGATTGTTTTGGCCAGGGTTCACATTTCAAAGTAATCAGTCCGTAACCGTAAATCAAACCACGTGGTAGTAATAAGAGCCAATTACTTTAGTCGGAAAGAGCCGTTGCTTGACAGTGACGAATGCAACCACGCATTTAACCCAAACGACCCTTGCATATTTCTTGATTCTTGTAATGCCCAATACTTAAAATATCTAGGCGTTCAATATCCCCTTTCAAATTATTCATTTCATAAACAGTTTGGAACGTCACATTTCTCGACTTTGAAGAAATTGTACAGTAATCAGAGAAAGATGTACAGGTCAAAAAAGGTCGATCCATATTTGGAGTTTTGTAAAAATAAACGCAGACGTTTTCCCTGAGAAACTTCACAGGGTGACGTGTTTGTTTTTATCCCTGTTCACACAGAAAACAAGTATCAATTTCTCGTTTCATTGAAACAACTGAAAATTCCAAATATGTTAAAAGTCTGGTCAACGGCCACTCGAAAAATGGTCAAATATTTCCCAAGTATCGAATGCATGCCCAATTGTTCATCAACATCACATAATCCCAGCCTACCCAGCTTTTGTTCGCTTACCCATGTACCGATATCCCCATTTTCTGCTTATGAATATTATTGAGCACTATGTGAAAAAAATCGCTTATGGTCAGTACCGGAATCCGGGTGCAAACGACTTAAAACCTCAGATTTTAACGCAAGTAATGCGTTTCGGATCTCCCTTTCATTCATGTGATTTGTACAGTTTCGTGAAAATTTAGAAGTTTGCAAACATTTGGTTTTAATATCCTTTTACAGATGACAGTGACTTGATAAACATAAATGAAGAATTCAAGGTATCAATAGTGGTATAGTTCTGATAAATAAAATGGATATGTGAAGTTTAGTGTTTTTAAAAGTGAAAGAACGTATATGGAATGCATGTTACCTTGACTTGAATATATATTACATCCATAATCCGTTCACCATGGCGATTAGTGAATACACGTACAAGTGCAGGTGTGTCGTATCCATGGGTCAAACAAGGTCAAGCCACGATATAATCTTAGTTAGTGGTTGTTTTTTACAACTTAAAACATTCAAAACGTAGTCCCTTTGGAGATTTTTTCGTATCATAATCTTCAAATATTTTGAATTTATTATTTCATTTCGAATATCATGAAGGGAGATGTGGTCAACTTTTTAATTTTCCCCAATTACTAGTGTAGTCTCCCAACATGCCAAGATTCACCGGCACAAACGCTATAGGTTTGAAATCATTTCCATATGAAAAGATACCTTACTTGAGGTGTGAACTGACTGTCAATCGGTGATTGCTCTGACAAATATCACTGTTTACCCAGGTTTTTGCCCTCTACCTAATCCCTTGTGATCTTTTGTTCCACTTGATCGGTAGCTTATTTAGTCTCTGGGTGCTCATAAGCCATTAATTCGGTAACGCGGAATTTTTCCGCGTTCAGGGGATTAGCCTAGATACATGGTTTGTGCCGGCCAATCCCGTCGTGAAGGTGCTTGGTATATACTCGACTGTGCGTAGTCATTCATCCGGGTCGCTATTTCACATATGTTTTTACATTTGTGGTTGTTTTTGTTATCATTAACAAAATATAGTATAGAGCAGACACTGTGTAAGTGATGTTTATGTGTTATCTTTATTGTGTCTATGTCAACATGAAACCTTGTGATCAGTCTCACTGATCTTGATACTTTGTTTAATAGCATCTGCAAGCTGAGACAAAAAAGCCTGTAAAGTCGTTATAGAAAGGGGAGTGAACAATCTCTAAGATGGTTACAGAATAGTCAATACCTGTAATTCTGGTATAACTTATCAATGGATGGATGTAACTCTTGTACAGTACCGAAATGCAGGAAGTGATATTTTCGACCCAATACCCCATTGCAACCATTTAGTTTGATCGAGTTATACTATGATTGATGGACCCTGACCGATTACTATAAACATCAACTGATTGATAGACCCTGACTGATTACTATAAAAATTAACGGAAATTTACCTACGAATCATTAAATGATGATAAACTATGACAACTTCTATATTTATCAGGTATTTATAAATACTGACAAGGTGTTTATTAACTACCTCTATATTAGTGCAACATCGCAGTCATCTGTTTAAGTAGCCCCAAATGTAAGGATTGTAGAGTGTATGAAAACATCGACGCGATAGCCACATTCGTTGGTTGTTTTTGTCATATCTATTTTTTCCAGAAATAGGCCACTTGTAATTTGCATTGTCCCCAAAACATTTAAAGCTACTAACGAGATTTATTGGATGAATAGTTTGACCTGGTTTTGATGTCAAGGAAACGGTCTTTCCACATGATTTATCAGTTGTGCATGCATAGTTGATGGTTAATATCTGTCAATTCACCTTTGACTTTTAGCACTACATATCCAACACATAAACGTTATTACTACGTGTTTGGTGTCTAACATAGCTTTTTGACAGATGGATTACCGATTGTTATATCAACATCTTAATCTCAGAAATGTAAAACAGTCGTGACATATTTTGTCGAAATTTCACTATTAATTTATTCTTCCGTAAGGAAGAGATATATTTATGGGTGGAAGTCTGTGTGTGTGTCTGTCTGTCTGTCTGTCTGTCTGTCTGTGTCATCGTTTTCTCCATAACGGCTTGCTCAATTCAAACGAAATTTTGAAGACGTATTCCGTAGGGTAATGGCAAGAACTGATTAGGTTTTGGTAAAAATCCCGTGAATATTAATGAGCAATTTACGTAATTAATTATTTTCGGTAATTAGGCTATATCTCAAGAATGCACTCTTCAAATTCATTATAACTTGGTACACACATTTGCGATACCAAAGCGCACCTGTCCTGAAAATATTACTAATGTAGCTTTTAGTTTTGATAAGTTATTGGCATATTTTCGATTGGCCACAAAAAGGAAAAAATAGTTTCTCGTCAGGAAATGTCGTCTAAAGTGGTGCGACTTTATCACCATTTTCTAAAACACGACTGGCTCAATTCAAACGAAATTTATTGCATGTGTTCTGTAGGGTAGTGACAAGAACTGATTAGGTTTCGGTAAACATCCCAAGAATATTAACAAGAAATTTACATAATTAATTGTTTTCGGTAATTAGGCTATATCTCAAGAATGCACACTTCAAATTCAATATAATTGGATACATGCATTTGCGATACCAAAGCGCACTTGTCCTGAAAATATTATTGATGTGGCTTTTAGTTTTAATAAATTATTGGCATATTTTTGTTGGCCACTAAAAAGGAAAAAATAGTTTCTCGTCAGGAAATGTCTAAAGTGGTACGACGATGCGCTTATTTTTTTTTTTACATTCTCAACAAATGTCACAGTACATGTTGTGGTCGGCCAGGAGATCACTAACAGCAATGAGCAAATAGCAATCAATGAGAAAAAATAACTTATTACATATGTTCTGTTGTATTCCAACAATTGTCTGTAGGAACGACAATCTCAAAACTTTGCCCTTACGGAAGACATTCAGTTTACATCTGGTCTCTTTTGTGTTTGAAACAAAAGCAGATGAACTTTCGCTCGAAAATGTGACAGTTCGTCTTTGGTTTATTCACAAACGTTTCATCGAATTGATACATTTTAGGCTGACCCAAAAATATCAGAGCAGGTGATATTGTCCAGACACTTCAGTGTTTAGTCATAAACATATATTTTGGTATCGGAAATTACTTTTTGAAAAAGACCATAACTCCCCCCACTCACACTGGGTCAATATCAATGCAGGAAATACCATCTCACTGACATCCAAGTCAGTCAACCAACGAAACCAAAAACATTATCCAAGCACACTCTACAGTTTGCTATAGCAATGATGTGATTGTGTGAAGTTTCAGTTGTGCTACACGACAATTTGGACATAGACATGTACATATATACATTATAATTTACACAAATACAAACACATACACGTACACACACAGACACACAGTGACATACACAATCTACATATACACAATCTACACATATTGTCACCTGAAACTACACCCAAAATGTCGTTTAGTTTCATAAATGAAAAATATAATTCATGTAATCATTGTTGATTTCATAATGGAAATCACCTTCCTTCAAGAAGAGCCGTGTCGGGCCTCAAATAACAGACAAGAAGTGGTTAATGATATTTGGTAGTTAGAGCACCCCACACAGAAAGACTGTGATGAGGAGAACCCATGTATGATACATGTACGTACCGGTATATATTACAGACAGACAGACATACAGACAGACAGACAGACAGACAGACAGACAGACAGACAGACAGACAGACAGACAGACAGACAGACAGACAGACAGACAGACAGACCGGCCGGCCGTCAGGCAGTATAGATGGCAAATCACCGGAACACACACGCACACGTACTTACACACACGTACGTACGTACGTACATACATACCTACCTACCTACCTACCTACCTACCTACCTACCTACCTACCTACCTACACACACACACACACACACACACACACACACACACACACATACATACATACATACATACATACATACATACATACATACATACATTCGGTTGTAGGTCAAGGTATCAATTGTTTTTGTTTTATACCACGATAAATACGTATACTATTGATTATAAGCAGTACAACCACAACTGCAGCTCGGCTTTCATTTTATTATGTTGTTCTTACGTGTACAAGATGTCAAGGACCTTCTGGCAAATGACCAAGTAACACTGCTATAAACAACTACATGTATGTACTACTTCGGAGAGTAATACTGTCAAACAAAGACCGATAGTGTAATGCAGCAACAATAACACCGATTGATTACTAAGTTGTGTTAAAGGAACTGAAACATGAGTGTCGTGATAACATATCTAAATTTAGATATATTTTAAACCGTTACATTCAACTGTTCAGTTATTTCTTAGTTCCTTTTCTACCTTAACGACGAGTCGTAAAATGATGAATAACAACTCATTTTTAAAGACATTTCGTTATGCATCGTAAGATTATTTTCAATTTACAGCTACGTAAACGTGAACTCGGCAGATTTAGTCATTTTTAGTTTTATCAAATGTTTGTTCATAGTGGACACCTACAGGTACTTATGACGAAATACATATTGTAGGTACCACTACTATCAGAACTCTAAAATGTCTCTTATTTATATACACATGTATGATTTATTCATGACGTATTACTTTGACACTAAACAATTACGTCATACGAACATTAATTTTATACATTTTAGTTTCCAATTGACAACTTCCGCCCATACCTTTTCTCGCAAGGGACCACAATACCCAATATTTGCTATTAATCGTAAAAAAATGGCGTCGGATATTTCTAACTTTTGGTAACGAGCAGTTATTGGAAAACACCTTTTCAGGACAATCCGTCTGACAGGGACATCCCCAACCATACATTGATAAAGCGGTTTTTATTTGGAAACAAGTTGACATCATGTTTTTGTGGGGAAGTTAAACTGAGCATGTGATCATATATTACTAGGATATCGTGATTGAGGGAAAGCCACACTGTACAAAATGGAGGGATACGCTATCAGGACGTATACCTGGCCGTCTAATGGCAGTTGCGAACATTTCCTTATTTGTGACATTTGCTGTGAAGAGTATGAGCTTGCCAAGATTCTACCATGTTTACACTGTTTCTGTGGTCCCTGTTTGAGTAAAACGGTGACAAGAGACCGAGCTCTCGAGTGTCTTATTTGTCAGTCGATGTACGCAGTGTCCGATAACGATTTTACTGGCGTTGTGAAAAACCTTTACGATTTGGTGGCTGAATTTGCTTGGCCGAGTGGAAAATATTTCAACGATGATTATGAACTTGAAAAGTGTGCAGAATGTACCAAGATTGATGACACAGTCACTTCAAAAACATGTATTGACTGCAACGTTACCCTCTGTACTAGCTGTGTCAAGAAACATGGCGTGGGTTTGAGGAAAAGGGCACATCGTGTCGTACCACGGTATGAGGAACTAAAACCAAAAGGCGTTAATAGAGGAAGCTGTTTATCACAGACTTTCACAGACATCAACGAAGGTTTGAGTTCCGACGTGATGTTATTGACGGCTGAAAGGTCAGAAGGTCGGAATTGTATACACGTGACGCCGCGTCATCAGCGGAAACGTCATGAAAGCGTCGAGAAAAATACAGTACAGCTCGGCACCGACAGCGAAAAGGTACGAATATCCCGTATGTCACATACCGTGTAAGTTACTGATCAGAGTCACAACTCGTCAGTAATATCCCGTATGTCACATACCGTGTAAGTTACTGATCAGAGTCACAACTCGTCAGTAATATCCCGTATGTCACATACCGTGTAAGTTACTGATCAGAGTCACAACTCGTCAGTAATATCCCGTATGTCACATACCGTGTAAGTTACTGATCAGAGTCACAACTCGTCAGTAATATCCCGTATGTCACATACCGTGTATAAGTTACTGATCAGAGTCACAACTCGTCAGTAATGACATTTATTACATGTACAAACCAGCAACTCAACACTGGACAGAGTTTTTTCTATGCAACCTTTTTTCCCAAATGAATGCAAAAGTTGCATACAATAAGTATGAGTTGTGTTTTTTAAAACCATATCCACGATTTGAATTCATTTGTTTATTGTACTTAGATGAACGTAACTTTTAACATAGACATAATCAAATTACTATAAATGATGTCAGCATCTTATATTAAAATGTGTGCCTTTGCGAGGAGCACGCCTCATAGAGGGCGCCCTCTAAGGAATTAATTACGCAAGCTAAGGAGTCCACTTTCAAACTTCCAACGTATAGTATAGTAGTATAGTATAGTATAGTATAGTATAGTATAGTATAGTATAGTATACGAGTAAGATTGGGTGAATTGAACTCTGTGTTCAGTCTTTGAATAGTTTTGAGTTATTACTATAAATTATGTTAGTAATTCGCTTATATCAGTTTCCTTATTCTATAGGCCCTACAACAACACAAGGGCTATAACTTGGTCAGAATTCTTTTGGTTGGAGATCCACAGTAAGTATGATGTTTTAAGTTTACTATTATTGATTACACCGAAATAAATCCTACAATCAAGTCATTAGTTTATTGTTGACTATTAGATAACTCCATAGGTAATATTTTAGAGGAAGTGGCCACGTACAATGCAGCCACGTGACCCACACATTTTCTTTTTAAAAAATCAGAACTGGAGACGGATATTCAATTGGTCGTCTCTGTCGCTTGTCAAGTTGTGTAAACTTGAACTTTGCTCAGATATGTTTGATTGTGCTACATTGAAGTCAAGTTGTAGAGAAAATCAACATACTAGATGAATTCCAAAATTCTGAGTACGCACGCAAACTCTCAAAACATAGGCACAGGTTGAGCTAGATAACGTGTGAACAGCGTTCATATTCGTTATTGTCTGTTCTTCTTTTCTTCCTTTCTTTCATTTTAGCGCTCACACAGGATGATGACTGCCGATTGTTAATATCTTTATTTTCCTTTTCATATACTTGTACCCATTAGCGTCGGCAAATCTGCACTGATTAATAAATACACAAATAATAGCCCGAGTACCAGTAGAGGCTTTGCAATCGGTGTTGAATTTGCCTTCAAAGTTATTAACGTGGACGACGCTGTGGTCAAGTTACATGTAAGTTTTGTAAATTATTCTTTCAGAATTGAACACAGAGAGAGAGAGATAGAGAGAGAGAGAGAGAGAGAGAGAGAGAGAGAGAGAGAGAGAGACAGACAGACAGACAGACAGACAGACAGACAGACAGACAGACAGACAGACAGACAGACAGACAGACAGACAGACAGACAGACAGGGGGAGACAGACAGACAGACTAGACGTCGACAGACAGCAACCCGAGGAGGTCGCGTGGTACATGCACAGTAATATCTTCTATGTTTTAATATTGAAAAAAATGCCTATTTGTGCTTCACCTTGGATATCTTCCTGAAAGGACACATAAAGTATACTAAATGTTGTTTCAATTCAACCATATCAAAACATCATCTTGGTCTATCATAAAAAAAACTGTTCTTGATCCCTACCTTTGTCACATTAACAGATGTGGGACATTGCAGCTGCCGCAAGATTCGGACGTGTGGCCGGAATTTATCTAAATGGTACCAACGGCTGCGTGCTTGTCTATGACGTCACAAACCCAGTCTCGTTTGAATCACTGGGTTCCTGGATAAGCATATGCCAAGATCAAAGCAAATGCCAAGAATTCGTTGTCATTGGAAACAAAGCAGATCTGACACAGACTAGAAAGGTAACAAATGAAATTTGATTCTTCAAGTTTCACATTATTTCAGTACAATGGACATTTCCCGCCTGAACATTTATCGTCTGTTATACGTGGATTGAAATTGTTATTTATATCTTTAAAAGAAGATCGGAAGTGTCTCTTTCCCGTTTGAAGTAAATGAATCATTATCAGTTGGTATCCACATTTTTATTAGGAGTACTCGAAATTTATGAAAATATTAATACTAAAAAATGGAATCCATTTTTGTCATTTATGTTGTGGAGTGAAGAATTAGCATCCTGAATAATGTTAGGATATCGTGTCGTGGAGTTGACGAGACCATCTGAATTTGGCAAGAATACAAGTATGATCAATGGATCTGTACTTGCCACGTAAACAAAACCAGATACCTTTCCCTCACAAAAGAGAGCAAAACGAGTCGTGATGAACAACTTTGAAAATTTGTGCAATTTCTTGTATGAAAAGACATCAGGACAGACACTGACCACATTTCGGAGGTCATGTACTTTTCACTAACTGTTTTTCATACCTCCACAGGTACCTAAAGAAATTGCGGAAGATTGGTGTGAGCAAAGAAATATACCTTACTTTGAGATGAGTGCTGAATGTGACAGTGAAGGAGACCTTGAACTGGCTTTTCTAACGATAGCAAAGAAAGCGCTGCCCCATATATAGTCAAAAGTTAATGTTGCATTGATCAGACATTATGTCGTTGAGGGCGCAACTCGTATTAAAGCGAACAACTTGCTGTGAGCTGTACAGACAGAGAATCATAGACGAAAGTATGGCGTTTCATTGGGGCCTTTATTATGTACATCTTATTTGACTCGCCTCGACAACTTATTTGGCAACTCGACATCTTATTTGATTCGTCTCGACAACTTATTTGGCAACTCGACATCTTATTTGATTCGTCTCGACAACTTATTTGGCAACTCGACATCTTATTTGATTCGTCTCGACAACTTATTTGGCAACTCGACATCTTATTTGATTCGTCTCGACAACTTATTTGACTCGTCTCAACAACTTCTTTGGCTCCTCGATAACTTATTTGCCTCGACAACTTCTTTGGCTCCTCGACAACTTATTTGACTCGCCTCGACAACTTCTTTGGCTCCTCGATAACTTATTTAGTCAACATGTATGACGTTCTCTTGTAGGCGATATTTTAGCATCCCTAGCTCCCCTTCAGTAAATATGTGCTCTCTTGCGCAAACGTCACTTCGCGTCATACAAAATCTGCTGTTACGTCAAAGAGCGTCATCAAAGTTTTGTGTAGTTTTTTTGAAGAGTGACTGGTGGGTCCTCACAATGTTGACCCGGAAACGCGGAAGTAAATGTTATATAACCAAAGTATACGTTCTAAATATGTTGGAGAAAGAGATCAAACAGAGCTGTCCGAGAGGAGAGAGGACTTAATGATGGCTTACCGCTTTATCTCGAGAAGGAAACAACAGAGTATCGGATACGTCACGCGTGTCTAGTCTGTGGAGATTACATGTACTTTGTCACAGGTAGAGAAATTTAAACTTTATCTAAATATTCAATACGCTATTTATTATTTAATTATTTGTTGTGATCCCGTCCATTATTACTGTCTGACGATCGTTCTGTGTACGTTCACGGTGACACAGCACAGTCAGTGTCACTTGTGAGCTAATAGTTCTATTCAGGCATCGTCATATTCAAAATATACCGTCAGCATTGATAATAGTTTTGAATATCGTAAATACCAAATAACACCATTACTTATGACCCATCACCATTCTTGAATAGGATTAAGGGGTCGGTCAGTTCCTTCGGCCTGGGGGTGGGGGGAGGGGGTCACCCTGTTTTTGAAATTGGCAGTGGGGGGGGGGTCATGCTGTTTTCAAAATTGTGGATAGGGGGTCATTGTGTTTTGGATTGTGATGGAAGAAAAAAATCCTCTTTCTACAATGGCATATAGCCTTGTCTGAAATGTGGTACATGTCAATATTTGTTCTTCTCCCTGTTTCTTACATGATTTCTTTAATATTCCTTATTAGTTCACGCATAACAATAAATATACATATACATGTATTACCTAGCTACCACACTAGTTACAGAACATGTCATGTAAATGCTTGGCTGTTTCACAATCAGTGCTTCACTTATATTGCACTTTGGGGCAAAAGTGAACTTGAAGGTTTTGTAATGGTAATCTTCATAGATAGTTTATAAAAGAAGTTAATCTAAAATGTTCCTTACTCGTCACTATGAACTTGTCAGAAGGGATTAATACACTTTCTATTTTGGACACTACATGTTATTGACACTACAAATCACCACATCTCATCAGATTCCAGTTTCTATTATACACTCGGTATGACAATTCCTAAAGTTCTCTAACATACCAGTGACTTTACTGTACATGCAATATTAATGCCACTAAACCAATGTTACAGGGCCATTTTTATGTGACATGGGAAACTCATTTAAAACTTACATTTACGTTAGCTATTCGAAGCTTGGAAATATTACCTCAAAGGCAATGAATAACCTAAACATTGTCTTAATAGAAGCCAAAAACTGCAGATCTGCCAGGGGGAAAACCCCAAGGACTCCCTCACCCCCAGAGGCCACTCTTGCATTCAACCAACAATCAGATGCACCAACAACCTGTCATAATGGTATTGAACTTTTCTTAAATATTTTCACCCAATTGTAATTTGAGATGATATTGTCTTTTAAAGATGTGAAATGTTTGCCAAGGTAGTCTAACATTGCCTTAAACTCCAAATCTCCCCTACCAATGATACTACCAGTAGATGTGCTGACCTTTACTACATGTATTTAATGATGCCATTTAACTGTTTAACTTTAAGAACATATTTCAACCCTATGTAAGTTATAAAGAATAGTTTCTGATACTTGATGGTACTGTCTTGTAAAGCATGGATTGAGTTATTGCTTGAAAGGGTCTGAATAGCCTAAAAAATGGCTTTTATAAGAGTAAAAATCCTCCAGGGCTTCTAGAGGGAGACCCCCTTGGACACCCCCCCCCCCCCACATGAGAT
Organism: Glandiceps talaboti; assembly: GCF_964340395.1. NCBI lineage: Eukaryota > Metazoa > Hemichordata > Enteropneusta > Spengelidae > Glandiceps > Glandiceps talaboti. Next base: position 2,954,969 of record NC_135553.1, on the reverse strand, counting down.
GGACATATCCCAGTCTCAAGCTCTTCCCCTCTTACTGTCAAGATGTAAGTAAAAAACCTCCAGGGCTTATAGACCCCATAGGACCCCCCTCCCCCCCAATGAGATATACATATTCCCTGCTAAAGTTTTCCCATACCTTTCACTGTCAAGATGCTATTAAACTTCATATATATATATATATATATATATATATATATATATATATATATATATATATATATATATATATATATATATATATATATATATATATATATATATATGGGGGCGGGGGGTCAGCCTGTTTTTGGTTTTACAGATAGGGGGGTCAGTGACTTTTTGTCGGCCCAATTTAAGAATCCCCCCCCCCCTTCCAGGCTGAAGAAACTGACAGGTCCCTAAGCTCACAAGTGACTTTAAACTGTAATCATTAGCACATTCCTGATGTTGACTAAATTGTGTGTTTTGTTTAACTGTTAGTTGTCAGCCCCAACAATTTTGGTTGAATAGTCTGCACATACTTTAGTGTAGTTACACGAGTATTATACTGAGGCTCAGTACAGAGTGCAATAGTGGCAAATGTTTGAGTGATAAATAACACAAATTATTATGATAAATGTCATCAGTGACTGAAAGTGAAATAGTGTTTGGAAGTTTTTATTTTTTCGAACCAACAATTTTGTCTTGACCCTTTTGAACTTTTAAGGTCATGTCCCCAGATAACCAGCTGTGAAAATGTAACGAGATTAATACATGCGATACTGAGCTGCCAAGTGAATCTGTTTACAGGGACATGATGATGATGAGTGATAAATGCCAATGTTGTTATTTTGAGTTGTTATTTCCCTTTCCATTTTGTAGAGTGTAAAGTTGTAGTAGTGTTTATTTTCATTTTTCAATTCCAAAATGTTTTACATTCATTGCAGGTAATGCAAGCAATAATATCCAAACTGAAAGTTGTCAAATTGAGAAACATGTAATTCTACTTATGTTTTTTTTTTAGCCGGGGGGGGGGTGTGTAAAAAGTGACCCTCCCTCAATTTTCTTTCTCCAACAAATGACCATGCCCTGTAGAAAGATTTTAATGAAAAACATTTTTAACTGCCTCTCTGTGGCATAGTTGTTAGAGCTCAAGATTAGTCGTCAGGAGGTCCTGGGTTCAATCCCACTAGAAACAGATAATTTTTCTGTAGTAAGATCCCACCACATTGATAATTTTTAAAGGCATCACAGTTTGTGTTTGTATCAAAGCCTGTGTTTTGATCTATTGGCTGAGCTGAAGGCCGGAACTACCAAAGCCTAGATGGAGTGCACAACTGACAACCCCAGGGCTGATTGGTCAACATCTCAACTCCACCACATTATTACCAATATCTTGTAATGTTGTTCCCCCATTACTACTGTGAGACCCACTCTGCTCCTCACACCAATTTCCATTTTCTAAACTATGGCCCTCCCTGAGGACCCATTTGGAAAAAGTACCCCCCCCCCCCCCCCACACACACACCTTATTATTTCTTAGGGCTCTATTACATAGCTATTCTGTCACCAATTTCAACTATTGGTTCCTATGTTGAGTGTTTTTTTCATGTTCATTTTGAGATTAAAAATGATGACTCAACATTGTTCTGTTTGATGTTTTATGTTGACAGGTCAGCCTTCAAAGTTGTATTACTCGACAAATCCAGTTCCTTCTCTACACATGAGACATACAGTGTCACAATCCCCATCCACAGGCAGAATGGAAAGATATGAACAAACCATGCAGAGGTCAGAAAAAAAAAACTCAGTGGACATGATCAGAGAGGTTCCCTTCTACATATTTTCCAGCAATAAAATTAAACCAGTAGCGAGTTTAATAGACACCGAGACTTTAAAAGAGGGACATCGCACCATTTCAACACAGACAGTGCAGTGGTACAGATATTTCTCATGCAGAGATAATGAGACTTTATATATAGAGATTAATAATTTGAGAAATGCACCGAGACGGACTCAACAGAATTTACTGTTTTTACTAAACCATTGATGCTAATAATGAAAAGGTGAAGTTTTATACCGGACTTAAATTTCACGACAATAATGACTGTATTATATTCAGTCTGGTTGAAAGGTACATGTACAGTATTTACTAAATTTCAATAAGTATTGTTGGCAATGACAAAACTTGGCTTGAATTTTTGATTAGCTTAAAGCATAATTAGAATCGTTTGTGGCAAAGTATCCTGTTTCATCCTACTGCACTTCAGTTTTGTATCCTTTCATGGATGCTTCTTCAGGCTGACTGATGACACTCGTGCCCTTATAGAGGTTGTTTTCATTACTTGTGTAGTGACTCCTACTCACTCACTTGTATTCTCTTTGGCTGAATGAAGAATTAAAAAAATCTTTGGGAATTTATAAGTAATGGCCACCTATGCCTGAGTCCACTGTATTTTGAGACCCACATTTAGTAATTAGAGTCAACTAAGGGTAGCAATATTTGAATAAAATTGGGCATACCTATTAATTTGTGTTGTTTTGAAATATATACAAGGCCAAAGTACTAAACACCTATCACATCAGTATGTAGACATAGTAGCTAAGATGAAATGTAAGTCACCAGGCGTTCATCTTATAAATAAATATTTCTAGTTAATCACAGTTGTAGTTGTTGTTCTAAATAACCCCTCATTATCTCCTTTTAACTTTCTATTTTCACTTGTGGCCCATTGTCTTAACTTACATGTACACACAGTTATACATATGAGCATGTGTCCATAGGTGGATGCATGGTTAGTATACTCCTTTTTTACGGATTTCTCTACAAAATCATTGTTTCAACCACTATATTTCCATCATTGGTCTCACTCTTAGATAATATAGTACTGCCTATGTTTCACATTTTACTGGCTACATTTAAAATTAGCTACATCCCTATGTACATCCATCCATCCATCCATTCACCCACCCACCCACCCATACATTACATTACATTACATTACATTACATTTCATTACAGTACATTACATTACATTACATTACATTACATTACATTACATTACATTACATTACATAATGTATAGAAACATGAAATAAATCAAATTGAAAATTATATTTTAATATAAAAAACTTGCATACCCAACAAGGTAAGTATTACATCAGAATATTACATGATCATTCACAGTCAACAACAGTAACACATGTCAAATTCTCAGGATATAAAGCTGCAGGGCAGCAACTCAATATTCCATTCAGATGTAATGAAGGAGTTTACACAAGACTGGATCTTTCAGTCTACAGATCCTCAAGTAAAGTACTGTAACAACAGTGTAGAATGTGCTGCTCACACTAATATACTGAGGATAAATCATATGAATTCAAATTGTCCACCATCTTGATTTCCATAGGTTCTTCTTATAGAATTCTTTGAATACAGCAGATTACCACTACCTTGAACATGCTAGACTGTTTATAGCATGGAAACGTTATGATTGCACTAAAGAAAAGCATACACACATATCTGCTTTATAGTGATGTGACTAAAATACACAGGAAAAGACTCTTCAATTCTTCAGTCAAGCTATTTTTGTCTATAATCATACACACTACCTTAAAGTGGCCATACATGGATGAGGATTTATTTTGAATTGTTAATTTATGAAACAATGTTATCATGGCTTCCTTCAATGTGAAATAATACTGACCAAGTCTATGTAAGTCATTACATTGTAAAAAGCTAAAATAATGTGTAAAAAGTTTGATATTGTACATACAATAACAAACATGTTATACATTTATTAATCTTTCAGAATTTGAGTTACAAACAAAGGACTTAACATATGTTGTTTCACATTGTTTTATAAATTTAAAATCCAAAATAAATAGCTAATCCTCATATCCATATGGCCATTTTAATCCAGTTCAGTGACTGACATGGGTAGAGTTTCAATGATTATCAATGACTGACTATAATATATACTTTTTACATAATGGATACAGCAACCGTCTTACACCGATTTTCATTGATTAACTAACACATACTCTTTTAACTGGATTCATAGACTGGGATTCAGAGACTGACATACACTAAGTTTCAATGATTGTTCAGTGACTGTCTGACTTGCACAGAGTCACTAATAAAGTAACCAGTAGGCATTGTCCCAGTCTAGTCTACAAATGTAGCTGTTTTTGATTTTCACAGATGCCTCAATTCAAGCTAAAATAATAATGCAGCTAAATTGTTACACACAAAAAACAACTTCTTACAAATAATCACCACACAAAAATATGCAAAACACAATTCACAGACATGTCTGGTTTTGCATAAAAATGGGGTGCTTTAACAACCAGCAAGATCAGAACTAAATGTATTAAATTGATTAAACAAAGCACTCCACCTTTCTATTACAGTGAAAAATGGCAGAAAGGTACTGAAAACGGTGAGCTAGAAAATGATAAAACTTTGGAATTGCAAAACTTGAAAATTGTCTGTACACTGAGTAACTGCAACCCTGGTGAGATTGTCTGTAGACTGAGCATGTGTAACCATGGCATGATAAGATTGCCTGTGGACTGAGTAACTGTGACCATGGCAATAAAATATTGTCTGTACCCTGATTAACTGCAACTGTGGTTGCAGTTAATCAATTATTATTGCAGTTAATTAATTTTGGTTCATCTAAGGCTTGTTTAACACCATGAGCACAGCATTCACCAAGACCAGCCATGTAATCAGTGAGCTGCTACTATCTTTCCACCAATCTCAACAATCACTCATGGATTCAGTGGTTTCTTTATCAAGTGCTGACAATACAGGACCTAAAATAAATAGATATTTTGTTAGCAGGTTACTACAATACTGATTAGATATTTTATGCCTATATCAAAATAAGCTATGGTAAAATATTGTTTCTATTCATCTATGGCATGTTTATTTCTGTTTCACATGAAAACACTTGGCACAGTGAATCTCAGTTTGTTTTACTCAATAATTTCTAGGACGAGAATC
>NC_135553.1:2825000-2945000 GCF_964340395.1 Glandiceps talaboti | reverse complement strand
GATTTTGTCTGTAAGATATGTCAACAAGCGGTGTGTATTGAGTGTAAGTTACGTTATCACCGACACCCAAAACCACATCACATTCGTGTAGCTGATGTGCATGTAAGTTGTTATCCATTTTAAATTTGATCACTGATTTTTTTCCGTCAATGAGTATTCAGTGAGTCAACGAGTCCGTTCATTAATCAGTCAGTCAGCAATCCAATCCAATCAATCAATCAATCAATCAATCAATCAATCAATCAATCAATCAATCAATCATCCAATCGGAATATCAACCGATTCAATGAGCACATGCTGTTGATAAGCAGATACATGGCTCCGGTGGTAGATAATCTGCAATTTAATCGTATTGACATAAAATGACCAATTATATATATATATATATATATATATATATATATATATATATATATATATATATATATATATATATATATATATATATATATATATATATATATATATATAGGTATACAACAGTTTTACTATGATTTACTATTCTAATAAAAATATCATACATATCCCATAATACGATGTATTCCTGTAAAAGACACGTAAATCCCCTCTTCGAGTCAATAAGCTTAGGGAAAAGATAATTTTTTTAATTCACTAAGTTTAATAAGAATTTAGATGTAATAGGAATTAAATTGATTTCAATCACTTTCCGAATTGTCAAAACATTTACTGAAAAGTTAACATTACATACAAAGTACGTACATGACCTCCTGAATGTGGTCAGTGTCTGCCCTGTCGTCTTTTTACACGAAAAGAAATTGCACAAATTTTCAAAGTCGTTCACGATTAACGTTTTGTGAACGAAGAGATGTAGGACCTTGCATGGGAACTTGCACGTACTGTCAACTGCTTGTATTGTCATGTAATTACAATATACATGTAATAGAAGCAGTAGACAACATTAACGCTGATGATCTTGTGGCAGGAGCTCCCAACACCTACATTTGTACCAGTGACCGTCTTACACTTGCGCTGGTAGTGAAAACATTTACGTGATATTTTAAGCAAAGTCAGTTGTGATATGACAATATGTTATGATATTTCTCAATATATCTTTGCAGCGGTACAGAAAGGATGAAACTTTTGTAAAAATAATGACACTTGGAGATCTATGGTAGGTATGATTGTGAAGTTGTATGTATGTATGTATGTATGTATGTATGTATGTATGTATGTATGTATGTATGTATGTGCGTGCGTGCGTGCGTGCGTATGTATGTATGTATGTATGTATGTATGTATGTATGTATGTATGTATGTATGTATGTATGTATGTATGTATGTATGTATGTACGTACGTACGTACGTGTGTGTGTGTATGTATGTATGTATGTATGTATGTATGTATGTATGTATGTATGTATGTGGGGGTGGGGGGTTAGACCTTATTTTTTTCTCATTCGAACTGACGTCATACTAATGTATATTAAATTAAACACGTTTGTTTCATTTCCCCGTCTTTCTTTGTGAATATTTTCAGTGTTGGGAAGACAACTTTAGTTAATCGTTACAACGAAAACAAGATCATTACACAAGGACAAGCTACCATTGGTGTTGATATGGTCATAAAAACTATTAACATTGATGATCACCTTGTAAAGCTGCAGGTAATTGAGTTGGTGTTATCTTTGTAATTGTAATAATGAACAATTTCATTATGTTTATCTAATTGTAAACAAAAATAATGTGAAACAAAATGTAGTCGACAAGTGTGAGTTAGTAACTCAATGAATTGCAAACAGCTAAACAGTCATGTATGTGTAAAAAAATAAATAAAAGTGTGTCGTTTAGCAGTCAGGAAGGGATTTGCAATAAACTGTGTAACACAAGAAGCACTTGTAATTAATTTATTAACAGTCACAAGTAATCAAATTATGCCTTGTGACGTTTCAATATGGTAGCAACACTGAGATCAGCCATATATGCAAATTAAACTGTGACGTAACGCAGTGCTCCCAAAATTACCATCCCTGTGTGCATAATAACAAAGTAACCTTTTACACACATATCAAGTTTGTTTTCTTTTTATTGAGATACAAATATCGACTTGATCTGTGTTTTAACCATATTGATTTTTAAATAGAAAAAAAAACATAGTAAAGTTGTTTCATTCAATAAAAATACAATACCTCCTACCCCTCCTTACTTTTCAGATATTGGACATGTCAGGATGTGAAAGATTTTTGTCCCTGCTTGACATATTTTTTAAAATGGCCATGGGGTGTCTATTAGTGTTCGATGTTACAAGAGAATGTACCTTCAAGTCATTGGAGTTATGGATAGAAAGATGTTTGACTCACAGTAAATGTAAAGAATTTGAATTCGTTGTCGTGGGAACCAGAGCAGATATGTCACATCGAAGAGAGGTAATGTACTGCCCCTTTCATGTAAATGTTCACCGGTTCTGTTTGATACAACCACCAAAAGAATAACAGAGCACACAGGTATAAGTCGTGTCAGGAAACAACCAGAGATTCTGCAAGGGCAATTCACGGTTATATACCCACTATCTGTATTTGAATCGACCAAATAACCCAGCCGAAAATCGTACATATCAGAAAAGTTAGCATATGTTATTACAGAATTATGAATACATTTCAGCAAGGAATGACCCCAGGGGGTGGTTTATACCCCATGTTTTGAACATGACGACATATGCGCCCGATCACGAGGGTGAACAGTGTCGACGTAACTTGCTATTCAAAATCATCGATGGCGGCTGGCGATTGACTGTCAAATATTATCAATATGTGAATCCCATCTCAGAACACGCACTATAATAGTGGTCTGAGATCCCATTCAGGACTATCTGAATACAACGAATATTGCATTATAGTAGTATTTGTGTCTTAACCAATAAGATCTCTGGTACTAGATTTGTACCATCAATGAGTATTATACATGTAATAAGATGTATGATACGTTGCTGTATTTAAACCAGGCTACCATGCATCATAACTTGATACAAGCTCTAGTTCAACGTTAACGTTTAAATGTATTCCACGAATACAATTGGAAGTGGACAGTACGTAACGTATAGAAGATTGTCACGAGTCTATACTAGCCCATACTCATCGATTGCTTTTGTGGTTTTTAGATACTTAACTCTTTTGAAATTCATTTTTCTTTTCTTTTAGGTTTCTAAAGAATTGGCACAAGAATGGTGTGCGAATAGACACATTCCGTACTTTGAAGCTGGTGTGAATGACGTCAACAACACTGAAGTTGAATTGGCTTTCCTCAGCCTAGCTTCGATGGCCTATCGCAACATTGATACCAGTTATTCCAAAACCCATTGTAATGATATTTCCCATCTCCCGTTTCCATTGGATACAAGCAATCAAAATAATTGCAGCATTTGTTAAAATGTACTTTTAACACGTTAGATTATAAACCAACATCTTACTGAGCAAACCTTTCTATAGGAAACATATATTGCGTAGAGATATACAGGAAACGACTTGGGTGATTGCGAAGATGGTGCGCTCGATTTTGTAAACCCACATTATACTGTTTACATGTGCGCATATCATATTTGATATTGTCATGTAGTCAGGGAAGTATTTCCAATTTCCATATCCATTCCAAGACACGTTAGATCTTAAGAGAACAGACACCAAGCTAATTCCTATCACCACTTTGGTACTTATTTTAATGTTATCGCTTTCGTTTACATGAAATGAAAAGCGATGACATCTTGACTTTGTAAGAACCAATACAACGTGTCAGAGATATATTATAGGACCTAACTGATATAATATGCGTAATGGAATAATTGGAGAACGTATCACGTCCATATTGTTATATAGGCGTTTTGATTACAATTGATGGTGTTGTAGTGTGTTGTGTCATGTTGGCGCGGCATTACACATCGTCGTAAATCACAGCCTCTTTTACGGCACCATCCAAGACGCACCGTCGTAAACCACAGCCTCTTTTACGGCACCATCCAAGACACATCGTCGTAAATCACAGCCTCTTTTACGGCACCATCCAAGACTCACCGTCGTTGCTTCATCAGCAGAAATATGTGCTCTGGGTTGCGAGATATGGTTTGACATCGACACCGTGTATTTTGTTGGCACGAGTGTGGTGTTATAATGACATCTAGCGAGTTACATCATGAATGACAAATTACCCAGTCTGATATTGTGACATATATTGCATTAATAACAGAAAACACTAGATACATTTGTAGTGCAATCACGTTGATACATGGTTTCTCAGAATAATAACAACTAATAAAATCATGTATAGTCTGCCCACGTCATGGTTTCTCTAGCCGTTGCACATGATCAATCATCACGTTTGTACAGTCTGTAGAAAGAAAACTTTCATCGAATTGTTGTACACGTGATCATGAGGTCACATGTTCATCTACCTTGAATACCTATTACAGAAGTTAGAATTGTAACTACGTCACCACCTGTATTTTATTTAATATCCCATGATTCAATGTCACACATTTCCGATCTATCCAACATTGTGAATACGTCTCAGCTTGACCTCTTGTAACCCAGGGTGATAGCGTGAGGGCATGAATTACCGTGTCCTTAAATGACCTTAAAATGTCCCACCGTCTTAGTGTCCTGGCGCCATTTCGTGTGAATACAGTCTCAAATAGCACTGAATGATTTGTCTTCTTTCTTTTATTGTTACTGCAATTTCATCACAGATTGTACCAAAACGTCACGTCACAGAAAGAGCATTGCATTGTCAGCAAAGTGACGCCACAACATGACCTTATAAACGTAATATGACACTGGGTCGACAAACGTGCTCTCCACGATTCTATCCCACAATCCATACCAAACTGCATTTGCGCAGTCGTCGTAGCTGAGCAACGTTGCATCGACGTTGCTGAGAGTGCAACGTTGCACTGGCGTTGCTCTTTCAGATGTTACCCGGATGGATGTCGTCATACCTTCGTCACGTGGTGTTTATTACGGTTTATAAATAGCGATGGCCAGTAGCAGAACCTACATTTATAACCTGTATGTAGCTGTGGATGCATCTGATAATATAGCAGTTGTCTTTTAAGGACTTTGGAATACACGACAGAGGAACGATCAGTTTTAATTGGAGAAGGAAATTTCAGCTCGGCTTCACTTCTCATGTTCTGAGTGTATACTAGATTGTCTACTGATTCTCTCCTACCTGCATACCTTATCGTGCTAGGGCTTCATCCAAGGGACGAAATATTATTATGGCAAGTGAAAAGATGACGTGTGAGAGCAAGGAAGGTTGTTCGTGTCTTCCAGGGTGCGATTGCTGTCCGAAAGAAGGCATCAGGGACTGTGACCGAGGGCGAAAACATACAACTGGTCGTACCAAGGAACCATCTAGCTCCAAGAAATATCAGTCCCATGGTACCTGCCCCTACTTGTGGTTCTCTCATGGATGGGGACGTCACGGACGTGGACGAGGTCACCATGGCAAACATCATCTTAAGCCTGGACATTTTGCAGCTGATCCCGATCATCCTGTAGATGCTGAAAACTCGAAATATAAACACCACAGTCGGCATCACCCTGGTCACCATGGTTTCCATAGTTCTGGGTATGGTCAGTGTCCATACTTTTATACACGTGGAGATGATTCTCGCAAAGAAGACTCTGGTTCCAGTGGTCATGGAGGATGCCCATACTTGGATGCACATCACGGAGCTGGGGGTCCTGGTTGTGACAGTGATTCTCATCACCATGGTAACTTTGGTTTTAATCCTTGGCATACCTACATGATGATGCTCCATCATCATCCATTCATGATGGGAGGATTCCCACATCACGGTTTTGGTCACCCAATGCCATTTTGGCATCCGCCGCCACAGTGTCCGTTCATGATGATGCCCCACCCAAGCATTGGTCATTGTTGTGGATCCAGTGAAAGTGAAAATGACGAAGCAGATGAAAGCGAAGGGAAAAAAGACGAAGAGGAAGAGGAGGAGAAAATGGCAGACTAACCAGTACCTGTTAAGTTGTGAATGACAATATTACATGCAGGAAATCAGAACGTCACTGATAACGCCCCCGTGCGGTCGCAATGGATTTCAAATACAAGTAGCCAAACGTTAAAACAATAAATGTGCATCGTAGAAGTTCGTTTACTATTTTGTTTTTGTATATGTAGTTCAAATGACATTTTCATACATTTTACCCAGAGTAATGAATATATATAGTCGTACATCACTGTATCATCTACTGGTCACGTGACGTCACTATGGATTTAATAACGATTCTAGTGTTATCCGCTTTTTATGAAAATAATACTTTTTTCTTTACCGTATATGTGTTTTTTTAAGTGTTTTCCGCTTTAGTAGAGGTGGATGTTAGCATAATTACACACACAGATAATTAAAAGAAAGACGTCATTTTAATGTTTTGCATTCAGTTTATCGTACCTGATCAGTAACCAGTATTTGCTTTGTATCTCAACCCGGCATCTGGAGAGTATTACCTATTCAGTTGAATACATATGTTCTGACAAACTGCAAACAATTTGTTTATGAAATTTTTTTAAGTTGATTTAGTCAGTAAAAATGCACCAGGTTTATTTGACAGCTGCAATGTTGTGAATTGTGTTTTCGAGTTATAATTATGAACATTGTATCCAGTGAAGTATATGCTGCATTCAAAACTAAATGATTGAGTTTATAAATCAAATTGAAAATTGATCTGTAGGTTAAGACTTAACCTTCAATTTTATTGAACATCTTAACTAGGAATGTCTTAAAATAAGATTTAAAGTTGTTTTGAAATACGTTATGTTATGAAACACTACATGTATGTTTAAACTTGAAATCTCAGCATGAACCCAAAAAATGTTTTATTAGCATACTTTTTGAAATTAATTATGTATTTAGAAAAATATGTATCTGTAGCTGTATTCAGAACATTGTGATATTTGTAGCTGTATTCAGAACATTGTGATATTTGTCAACTTTCTAAATATTCGATATGACTATTAAAACTTGAAGACATAATTGTGTGCGTGTTTCGCATTTTGTACGGTATCCGGTATGTGTACGGTCGAGTGTGTATGTATGACTTTTATCTTGCCTAGGTATCCCTCTCCGACCCTCTAAGTTACTAGACATTTTATCCGCCTTGTGACAACAACATACTGCGAAAACGCAAGAGTCAGGGGCACGACGGCATGGCTTAGAACGGCAAGGTAATTAACCTTAGTTAACCCTAAAATTTGTTGAGCGGCGAGACCATGAATTGAAATCTACCCTTCGATTCAGACATTGAGTGTTTTGATTTCTAGCTGGTATGTTTATATATAGAGACACAGTACAGCACAGCAACACAGTGTGAAGAAACGCTAGGCTCTAATTTGAATGGTATGATCTATGGAGTGATCTATTCTATTCCGTGCGTTGGCGATTTCCAGCCAAGGCGGGCTATGAGAACGTTGACTCAGAACGGGTTGGATTTGTCGATTCTAGTCGTGTACGTGCAGTAGAGGTTGTTGACGTAGAATCGTCACTGCAACAATAACATAGCAAGGTCTCTTTTATACAATGACCAAAATTGTTAGTTATACCTGTTTTGAAAGGAACAAGATACTGAACAGAATACATGCATACAATATGAGTTCACTGGGTCAACATGGGGCACTGATGGAGTAATTTCCGACAGGGCCTTTCAGAAACACAGATAATGGAGCTATTGTGTCAGTGTTAAATAGCATAGTCTTAATGCAAAGTGATGTGTTTCACTTATCCAACATTGCCATTTACAGATGTATTTATTATTTTATTGTCTTCCGTTGATTTTCCCCCTTTCGAGTCAAGTTGGTTTCGATAGATATGTGTATCAGTCACCGTTAGCCAAGATTAGCAGCTGCAGGCACATTTACAGAGTGCGATACTGTCATAAATTAGCCGTGTAATTACCACAGTTGAATGTACTGCTCGTTTTTCTCTGATCTGAAAATAATGGAGGCCCTCTATTGAGTGTTGACGTAATCACAGAGCTGATAACATAAAATGTATAAGTTGATTTTTTAGATTCTGGCTATTCACAATCTAAACTACACACAACAAGCCGTGCGATTTGATCCGTCATTAGAGTGACCCTAGGCGTTTAGTGTTGTAACCTTTAACCCCGTCTGGGGAGGATAATGATGAAAAATAATCGTGATCACCCATTTAGTTCCTTAAATTGCGATTACCCGGATGTTGTACGGCATAAGAACATATATTTTTTACGAAGCTAGCTGTATGTACATACGTGTGTATGGGAGGAAACAAGGCAAGCTCACCCGAACAAGAACTGATGATCACGATTGTTTATTTTCGCAGGTCTCGAGTTTATTTTCGTGGAAATGGACTCTGCAGTTATCGATAAGAAGAGCGGGGATTTTCTTATCTGTCGTACGTGTTTCGGACAAAACGACACTGTTAAAGTTTTACCATGCTTTCACAGTGTCTGTGAGCCATGCTTAGATAAATGGCTGAATAGGAAAAGTCGACCAGCTTGTCCAATTTGTGATTCCATATACGGACTTCCTGTAAGTGAAATCCAAGTTGAGGATGTAGCAACTCGGTTTGCAAGAGCAGTGTCCCTGTCTTCTATCCTGTGTACCGTATGTCATGAAAGCGAAGTGGAACGATTTTGTGTTGACTGTGAAAACAGCTTTTGCACTAACTGCGTTGTAAAACATTGTGGTAGACCGTTTACAGGAGAGCACCACGTCATTTCAATTTGCAATCATGATTTCGAAATAGCACCGATTGATTATGAAAAATCACACACACTGGCCTTGTGCCAAAAGCACCCAAGTTATGCTTTGACATTTTGCTGCGACACGTGTGATGAACCCGTGTGCCTCGAATGTGCTTCCACTTTCCACACCGAACCAGGCCATAGCTGCCGTTATGTCGTGAACCGTGAAGTCGACAATTATCACCATGACAATCACCCTGGTATTCCAGCTGACCATCAAGTTAGACCCCGGTATGACGCAATCGATCATGGTACACAAAAAGTAAGTGTCAAATTATGCCGATTTGAATTTTTTTTTTATTCTGCATCCGTCTTGAATTTTGAACATGCCATGGAAAGAAAATAACCTAGATTCACAGAAATCACTTGCAGTGTGAAAGAACAATTGTCACGATACATTTATTTAATTCAATATTAAACACCAATATTTTAAAAAAATGTGACACAAATATACTATATTTACGAGAAAAAAACAGAGTCCTAACACGAAGTAAAGTTATGTACGTAGGCATATGTTGACTTTAAAATCTGTCTATTATATGCTTGAAGAATCCACCAATGTTCTATTTATGTAGAGTAACAGCATCCCTACCACATCATACAGTGACGTAATGCAACTATGAGGTTTTGTAGTTTATACACGTACACCGACCTGGACAATCTAATTATAATACAGAAGAACATCGACCTTGAATACAAATGACATGATATGGGTCTTGGTCGGTGTCTGGAGGTCTTGCACCCATCTCAAATTTCTTTGAAATTTAGAATAGAAATTTTAAACTGCATTTATGTCTCATAAGTTGTCAGCGGCTGGCTATTGTGCACTAGCTTGGTATATTCTAAGTTGTACTCGTGTCAGTAGAAAAATGTCTTCATGGATATGATGTCCTCGCGATTAAATTGAGCATGCTCATTGATTGGTTGGTTGATTGATTGATTGATTGATTGATTGATTGATTGATTGATTGTGCATTCATACAGGCTTGTTGAACATGTATTGCGCCTCCTGTTCAGAAACTTCAATTGAAAACGTTTTACGAAATACACCTGCTATTGATAACTTAAGATTTGATGTTTGTAATTGTATATATAAATTCACAGACAATATCAATGTCTTGTTTTTACTAACCCGATAATGCTATGAGTCGTATGAAACTCAGAGTTTATAGGAACTTTAAGTTTGTTGTTTGTGGAAAATATTGAAATATTGATGTCACTAGACAACACAATCCATTTTGTATTATTTAGAGAAAGGATATCTTCTTAGACGATGGACAAGAACTCTTATTGAAGATAGTGTTAGTAGGAAACATTGGGTAAGTTTTATGGTCCGAGTAGCGCCAACTTTGATATAGATACGACGAAATCCATTGCCTTTCACGGTCAAATACTAATTCTATGGTTATTGCTAGCTCTTATGTCAGGACATTCCTTAACATGAAGTGTCTTTTTACCTGTTGTAATAGTATATTATAAAACGGGTATTCACAGATTGTTTATTATATAAAAACATTTTAGTAAAATTTGCTGGCAGTCACTATAGTGAAATTATTTGCATCGCACATTCATGGACTGTTATTTTGGTATAGAAAACCAAATAACACATACAGTGTGTATTAGACATGATGATTTTGTACAAATTGTTTCCCCATTGTTAGTACAATTGCTTCACTTTTACACTTTTAGTGCAACTGTTTCAAAATATCTTAGATTATTTTAATTTTCAGTCTGTTCGTCATGGACATTTTGATGACAAAGTTTGATGACACAACTAGTTTCCTTCACCACGATTTCTCAACTGAATCTAATTTTGTTTTTCAATCATTACACTCACAAGTGTTGGGAAAACAGCGTTAATGGATCGCTACATCAGGAACAAGTTTGAACCACCAGGCAGAATGACACTCGGTGTAAACGTCGGTGTCAAAATTATTGAGATAGATGGCTTCCTGGTCAAGCTACAGGTGGGTAAAAGTAGCCTAGAATCACAAGTCTATGGGTAAATTAGCTTTCACTCCTCCCCACTACGTGACCCTTCACATTAATACTGGTGATAGCCAAAATCTCCACACGAACTGTATCCTAAAGCGTGGTAAAGATGGATAATCCAAATAGTTTCATCAGGCCTGGGTGGCGTGGGGGTGAAAACAATGTTTCAGATTTCCTGAAGTGGATGACTGTGAGAATTGACTTTGAAATACAATACTATTTATGACCTACATTAAGCCTGTCTGCCACATATACACTTGTATAAAGTTTCGTAAAATAATCTACATTGTGATCCGTAAATGTTGATGGTATCAAATTAGACATATTATGGGCGTAATTATGAAATAATTTAGTCCGTGTTGAGAAACAACTAGAATCAACTGAAAGACTATCCAACAACTCAATGGGCTATCTGTCCTTGGTCAGATGATATCCAACAAGGGCGAACACTGTGACTATGCGTCGTGTATTTATGGGCCCACAGAACAATGTTTGGGGTCTCGCCAAGGTCAGACCGGACACTCCCTAGAGGACAATGATATAGTGAAGATGTTTTTGCATTCAGAAATGTTTAGTGACTGTCAAATATTGTACCACAAAAACACACATAGTATCGTTAGGTTCTCGGCGTCAATACTATACTGTACATGCAAACTCATGAGTCAATAAGCTAGTGTAGCTAATAATCCACCACACAGAGCTGTCCAAATACCGACATACCTATTGGTACTTTTATTGTCCGGGTAACACTATGCATTATCAATGGACGGGGTATCATCGTCTACCAATGCACGTGACGCTAAGCCATACGCTAACTCAAGACATTAATCTTTCCAACTAAACGGAAACATATTTATCACTTCAACAAAAGTTACTTTTAACGGAAACAATAATGTATACAAATCAGATAGGGAAATATACAGTCAAATTTACGAAGTATGATAGTGTTTACAACGACTATTTTCATTCTCGAAGTGCCCAATGCTATTCGAAGCGTCTACTCAAAGGACGCATATATAGACAGTGAATCTATTGCCTGCGGTTTTATCGAATTTATTTTCGTCTAATTTGTAGGTTAGGATGATATACAGTCATTTGTCAAACACTAATAAGTTGTGACAGTTGTAATTACTAATATAAAATTTCATTTTCTTCCATTTACGTGTACGTCGACATGCCTAGTCCTAGGACTAGAACAACATACATATCCCACGCTTTCACGGTGTGTCTGTTGAAACGGTATAACCTTGTGACCCGATTGATTTGATTTATTGCCAGATATGGGAGATAGCAGGCCTTGAAAAATGCGGTTCAGATTTAAGCCAGTCATATTTTAAAGACACCAATGGATGTATCCTTGTATTCGATGTCAACAATAAGGCCTCTTACCACTCCTTAGAACGACTGAGGGACGAATGCTTGATCTACAGTGGGTGTAAGGACTTCATCGTAATAGGAAATAAAGCAGACATTTCAAATCGAAGAGAGGTCAGTTGTCTTCAGTAACTACTGCTCTCAGTCAAATAAATATGTAAGACAAATATTCGAGGTAGCCGTTCATAACATCCAAAACATGACCCGTTCATAACATCCAAAACATTACAGTATGGTATATTTTATTTGACATGAAATAATGTAAGAAATACATTATCTGTAGCCAAAAACATCATTTGCAAAATTAGACAACCATGACAAAACATCTGCATAATATGTTAATAAAACACAACAAAGAAAACAAATAGTACAAATTTACATATACCAATAAAAAAATGGAAAGGTGCCCCCCCCCCCACCCCTTAACAAAAAAAACAGAGCATGTATATGTGTTGTTTCTGAACGCTGTTAGGCATCTTGCAAAATGTTTGCCCATAGTTTGGTGAACAGGCATTTTTGTTTATTTCGAAAACAGACTAGACACAGTTGCATATGGGTTGGAAAATTATGCTGGGAAATAAAAGCCTTTGATAATAGTTTGGTCAAAATCCATGGTAATGTCACGTGTCCGATGATAAGTATAATTTATACAAAAATACACAATCTATCGCACATTGCTGTGATAATTGATACTGTCAAACTGTAATAGACCGGACATTTACATCTGCACATGGAGATTTCACTGGCCGTCCATCCGGTCACGTGATTACCACGGGATCATTACTCACAGCATACCTTTCCAGATTTATGGTATTGATTACGTCATAGAAAGTATAAAAATAACTTTACGTTTAACATTGACACAGAGTCAGAAATTATCTTCATGTTTAATATGAACTCGGAGTTCAAAACGATTTGCTAATGTGTAATATGAACCGATTTAGTTTTATGTTTGACACGTACTAACCCAGAGTCTAAAAAGATCACAATGAACACAGGTTCCAAAAATACCTTAACATTCTTCCAGTTTAAAAAAATATCTTTTAACCGTAGACGTTTCAGTCTCTCTCCAGTGTCTGTGGTTTAACATGGACCTATAGTTCAAAATTATATTTATGTTTGAAATGAACTCAGAGCTCCAGCTCCAAACATATCATTCATTCTTGTAAGCTTATAAACGTTTTTACAATGATATATTTCATTTTTTGCGAATGTTGACAGATTGTAATAAACTAAAGAGCGAACGACAGTTGTAAATTTATATTAACTTTCTAAATTGAAATTAGAACAAATGGACGATTAGGCCAAGTAATTGATGGTACATATTTTCTTCAACGATATGGTGCGTAGTAGTAATCATTCTTCATCTAATGTCACTTTTCTTTCATGATAATACATTAACTGGTCTTACAATACACTGTTGTCGATTTATTATAATTGCAAGCCATGAATATGTTCTCCACTTTAGGTTGCCGTGGAAACCGTTGAAAGATGGTGTAAAACTGAAAATATGACCTACTTCGAGACGAGTGCTGCCTACGAAGACGACAAGGACCTTGAAGCGGCCTTTCAATCCATTGCCAAGAGGGCGCTGTCGCATGGCTATAGAGTGAGGAAGAAAAATATGGAAAACGAAGATGATTCCGAATGATCGAATAGAATCTGTAAATATTGGTATTTCTTGTGGCTACTTCATCGAACTTTTCAACCAACTTCTTATATCTATAGATCTAGTTAAAATTAAAATTCAAGTTAGAAGCCGTCTAAAGGCATGTAGTCGATTCAAACTATGTGATTCTAATATTAAATATCAAGAACTTTGATGGCGAGAAATCCTATACGGACAAACGATATACTTAAATAAAACAACTAATGTTATACTTACATTGTTTCAATGGTCTCATCACCACTCCAGGCCAATCATAGCAGCCATGACTAGAGGAATTTTGAATTCTTTATGAAAGCGTCAGACTAGTACACTGTGTTGTTTATGAAAAATTATCGACATGCTTTTATAAGTGTATTGCAGGTCACATTAACCGCCAATTGCTGTACATAAGCTGCAGCAGTATTTCTGATTTTTTGAAATCAGAAATAATGAACTCGTTAATCAGTGAAGGCTAACCTCTAGGACCGATTAGGCGTCCTTCAACTTGAAGACCGCTACCGGTGGTGTTATTAGGACGGATATTAACGAAACTCTTTCCAGCTTTAACAAATTGTTCACTTATTGATTTTTAAATATAAATCTTTCTTACAAAATTATATATAATCCTCATGTTATCTTTTTACTTTCGCTTTAAATTGTCAATCTTTGGTTTGAGGCATATTATACATTAAAATGTACACGTCATTAAAATGTACACGTCACGGTCAAGGGGAGAGAGTTGAGATTCATGTCTACATATTAACGATTATTTTCGAAGATTTGTGTTACATGGTGTAAACACTATTTTGGCATTGCGTACTTGATTAGAATCGAAAGCCGGTTAGCAATGGAAACTCGGTACACGAGACTCGGAGCTAAAATATCATTTACGGCAGTTATGCTTAGAGTACATGCAATATATTTTTTTTTACTTTTTACAACATCACTAAATAGTACTTACTATTAGTTCCAAGAGGCTTACTTTATGATTAGCCAAGATTTAGAATACTTAATTAAGGCTAAACCTACTTATGTTTGAATTTGCATTATAGATATTGTAAGCGATTGCAATCGACTGAGGCTAATAAAGTGATATAATAAGCTAACACTTACTTTATGGCGTGATTTTGTATCTATGTACATGTCTGTCTGTCTGTCTGTATGTATGTATGTATGTATGTATGTATGTATGTATGTATGTATGTATGTATGTATGTATGTATGTATATAGATTTTCCCCAGATTCCCTTCCAAATATTAGATCACGTGACCTTTACTTTGAAATCAATAACTATCTTTCAGCTACATTTGTCCATCAACTATCATCACAGGTCAATGACCTTTATGATAGAAATAGAATGTGAGATAGCGTGACATTAAAGATCTACGTCATATATATGTATTAACTAAAGAGAACTTGATACACTCGACAGAGTAATCGCTTGGTGTATTTGAATGTCTCATTCTATTAATATCATAATACTTCATCATAATGGAATCTTTTACCCAACTACTCAAAATATATGGCGTCAAATTAGAGAAATTTTCCAAACCTCGGGGCCTTGTAAATATACTTTGACAACCATATTATGGGACATAAAATAACGCACACGTAGATCAACGCATTATATGGTAATATTTATTTTCCACAACATGTCAGCACTGTTGTACATTACCCTTGATACTACAGACATTTGTAATGGTAAAATCCACCCATTCTTGTGAACACATACATGTATTGGTGCCAAGAAGAGCAAAGACTTATAATCAGTCACGTGGTACCACTCAGGCCTTTACAGCACCCATATTCGAATAAAGGAGTAACCATAGGTGGCAATGCACACAAGTGGATTAATCATGAATAATTGATAGTGAGATAAAAGGCTGAGCAACACTGCTACTCAATTTGAAGATAATTCTAACCTGTCAAATTATTCGGCCATCTTGCTCTTATGATAAAAATTACTATACAATCTGAATATAATATACATTTACATGATATCCGCTTCTCTACCCCCTGTGCGTGTTCCTCTGTGTCTTTGCCCCCGCCTCTCTGTCTCTACCTGTTTGTCCATCTGTCCGTCTGTCTGTCTATCTGTCTGTCTGTCTGTCTGTCTGTCTGTCTGTCTGTCTGCCTGTGTCTGTCTGTCTGTGTCTATGTCTGTCCCCCCTCTCCATCTCTCTCTCTCTCTATCTCACCCCTCAATTGCCTTTGTCAAAAACATGACGACCCCCCCCCCCTGTGAAAATATTTCAAAACATTTGGTTAATAATGCGGTCAGATGTGAAAAGAAACACAATCCCAGAATCAATGGCAAGGACTCGATCGCACCATACCACCACAGACAACTTACTTGTCTGTGATACCACTGACATCACGCGGTACGATCGGTAATTTAACAAGTACCGGCTGTTTCCCATTGCTATCACCACTGTGAATTTGTGTGAAAGCACCGTTCATTAATTAATGCCCGTGTTTGAATCTAATTGGTATAACTGAAGGCCAGAACTCCCAAAGACTAGACGGGTGCACAACCGACATTAATTTTGTTTGTACTAAGGTTAACATTCCCATTCCACCACCAAACTCCTATCAAACTGTCCCCCCCCCCCTTCACTTCTGTGATCATACCACGACTAACTATTGATTTACTGCAGGATTGTCAGCAACGATTTGACTGATATGTTCTGGTATTTATGGCAGTTATGGGATCTGTTAGCTGTTGAATATGTGATACCGGTGGCAGCGGTGGGATACCAACATCACAAAATAATGTAAATTCAGATAATACACTGAGTCAAAGTAAACTTTGACCTTCCCTCTAAAGTATGGCCCTCCCCGAGAACCGATTTATAAAATGTGACCCCCTAATTCTACCCCCCCCCCTTCGTAGTTACTGACGGTTCCCTTAACATTATAAAGTATGTACGAAACTAGAATAGTTTAATCGAGGCTCTATGGAACTATTTTCACTTGAGTAAAAAGTTTATAGACTCAGTCTGATATGTTATATGTAAATTTTGTGAAGTGTACTGTTCAGTTGAGGGTAATGCCAGCATAAACCACGACTTCAGTGAAAAGTCAAACGTCATATTGACTGTAATAAGATACTGACCTCATCATGACGTACTAGTCAGGTGACAATGGTAGAATCAATAGGCTATGAATAGTGAATTCACGTGATGCAATGTATGTGCAGTGTTACATAGAGTTCAACAGTGGTGAAATTGGGTAAGAAGTTTCGTCATGGATTACGTCAGTGATCAAACGAAACCAAGGTACGAGGTTTCATCAGATAATGTTTATAAAAGACGACGGTGGTGCATGGCCTGTGAATTCATTTTTACGTTTGAGAGACCACAGTGTGGATACCTTGTTTTAACATACGCCCGCAACGCGTGTACGACTCAAGGCGATGTTACAATGAGTGCAAACGGAGATGTTCGTATGGCCACGGAAACTGTGGAAGGAGGTCGCCCATCGCAGCCATTACGGAACGAAGAACAGTTGTCAAGTCAAACCGATTATATCGTCTCTGTAGTCAAGAGCAGTTCAGATGAAGGCCAAGACAACGTCAAATTTAAAGACATTCACAAATCAGAAAAACGACATCGTTGGTGGCGCCACTGTAGGAAAAATCACAAAACTCCGCAAACAGAGAAGGACAGCACCGGTGTTGGGAAACTCAGCGACAACGACATGGTCATGGAAGAAACGTTTGTAATACAGCCACATTACCACCATAGGTATGGCCTACCATTTTTCAGAAATACTGAAAACGGAGAAAAGGTTACAGACTTGGAACATCCATGCTGGCCACCTCATGATGGACACCATCGTCATCGATACCACCATGGTTACTATCACCATGGTTACTATCATCATCACCACTATCCTTCTGGTGATTGCCATGTGCATCATCATCTGTACAACAATCGATGTGGAGTTACATACAAATCATCGTGGCCTTCTGACAATGACCTGTTGATTGCTGGCTGGGACTAAACGATGAAAACACTAAAAAAAGGAAGCTAAAATTAACTTGATTCATTTCAGAAATCTAAATTTTTCAAATGTACGCCGCCGCCGATTTTTTCTGAATAGGAAAAGTCTTTGGGCAAGATTTGAACCACGCTTGTGCCTCATTCAACCCAGCTGTATAATCAAGGACCTGGTAGGATAGAGGTTGCAAATGTGAATACTTTAATCCTATGCGCTTACAGACACTGCGCATGCAATGTATTGTATGTTCCCCAGGGGGCTGAGGAAGTATCAAAGGCCGTTTTGGCGATAGAGATCCGTGCTAGTGGTAAGAAGTGAAGAACTTTGAACACAATGTGTGAGAAATTAAAGCGTTATAAAATACTAACTTTATGATTTGAATCTTAAACACTCGCATTAAACTATGAACAAATAATAGATGATATCAACGAATGGATTACAACTGTGCCTCTTATTATTGCAACTTTGAAGACACAAATGATCACTTTGCGAATTATCACAAGAAGCTAGCTCATATACTTTTATATTAGTCTGTACGGTACGCCGTGATGGCGCCCTCACACATCGGTCAACTCCTCTCTAACCGAAGAGAGGAAGCCGTTGAGGGCGGAGAGACACGACGTATCTTACAGTCTACCCCTCTGTAAATGCTTAGACAAGTACTCCTTTAGTTTTCTGTAGTACAGTTGTCTGAGGTAGAAGTGTGTTGTTTGGTGATCACATATCAAAGTTCAGTGTCTTGTCTTCATAGTAGCAATATATCATGTTATACTTGCCTCTGACACATCGATCCCAATCATGACATAATTATCACGATAAAACCGTACAACTCATAATTTATATAACGTAATTTATTCCATATACTTATCAACGCATTGTGTACAACGTAAAAATACAACAATACCCAACTAGAAACTTACAAGTAAGCTTATTATGAGCCAACATGTATGTACGCACCAGAGATCGGTCTGAAAGATCCAGTCGTTGTAACCACTCGCTCCCACAGGGGCACGTATTTTTGCTTTAGATTGCCGTTTTCAAGGAAAATGTCATACGAATCCTGCTACTACAAATGTATCAATAGATACAACCATGGAAGTATAACCGTGGGTGATACTTCCATGATTCCTCACAGGTAGGAAATTATATATAGTCAAAACGTTGTTATATTTAGCCCGTAGACAAAACAACAATCTAAGAAATACTACACGCCCCTATGCTCGCTACGCTAGTGCTTTCAGGCAACAGAGATCATTCTCCCAACCCAATGCATCATCCCATCGCTGGATGAGTGATGTGTATCACTCGGAACACAACAAACCACTCTCTCACAAGTGAAGCTGGTCTGACTTTCATATTCGTAAATTATTGATCAAGATTTTTCCTATCATATGAGATCTATTGAATATTATAAATGATATTGTAAAATTGATAGGTAAATTACGTAACAGTAGTCTGCTCCCCTGCTTCCGTGGAAAGTTTCTATTTTTTAAATGTAACTGTCGTAAAACGTAACTGTCGTAAAACGTAACTGTCGTAAAATGTAACTGTCGTAAAATTAAGATTACTAAAGGTTTAGGCTAATAAACATTATTTATATAGACTGGGTTAAAATCTGTGTAAATATCCCATGTATATTTTGTACGTAATACATCCTTGCGATAGTTGTGAAAACTGTTCTCTACTGGATCCTAGTTAAACATTTTATACATAACTTTGCAAAAGAATAGTTTTTCTGCCATGTCAAATGGTACAGACATTGATCATTTCGATACGAAAATATTGGTAATATATATTGTACTCAATAAAGTTGGTATCTGTGTTTAGAGCTATGGAAACCTACGAGAAAACGGTTTTCTCCCAAACTGTCATCGAAGGATTACTAGACTGACAGAATTGTCGCTTGCTGGACACCTTCACAATTCTCTTCACTAGCTGCAACTGGAACTTTTTTAAAAAACCGTTTTGTTACAATGTAATGTAAATCGGAACACGGTCGTCAGGAACTAGACTTGGTACAATATCCAATCAAACTGATTTTTGGGTGACAGTATTCCCAATGAATCACAGCGTATAGATAAAATAGACCTCTTATTAACAAGACAGTATATTATTTATATTTTAACAATTTTCAGGAATTGGTTCTTTGGTCGAAAATAATATTGTAGTAAATCTACTACAGCTTTAGCTCGACATATCCATCCGCGAGTTCCCAGTTGAGAGAGATCGCACAACTATGGATGTGTACAACTGGCGACAATTCTGTTCTGGCAGTCTAGATTTGTTTACTACGTACTTCGAAGGGGGGAAATTCAATAAAGTGTGACCTCTTTAAAATCTATAACTTTTGAGATTGTTTGTGTGTACATGTAAAAGTATACTACCATGAAGACCTGGTCCCATAATGTAAATCTAGCATCCCATTGATTTGTCTTATAACTATACTGTTTACTATATGTACTCTACTGCTCAGCTACAATCCATAGTTAGATATGTTTATTTGATAATTTAAATCCTTTGATTATATTCGTATATTTGCTGATTTTTTAGATTAAATGATCAAAAATTTACATTTTAGACATAACCCTTACTACTTAATAGTGCTGCTTGATTGTGGAGTACTGAAAAAGAGCATTTTTGTGGAAAAAGTCAGTGACACTTGTGATAACAGCTGGTTGGCAATGAAGCACAAATGTAAATAAAAGTGTAACACAACTAGCTATCTTCATGTCCATCATTAACACTGACAGCCGGTCCCACTGCTGCCACCACGATCTTTGTCATCGAGTATAATTTCCTTAGGCATCTCGTTATACAGTTCAGATTCTCCTTCCTGTATAAGTGCACTTGTTGCTATAGTTTGAAAAGCTTGATCGACGTTGAGCTTTTCCTTCGCACTCGTTTCAAAATAGGGCATGTCATGTTTGGATTGGCACCACGCTTTAGCCCTCCTCGTTGATATCTGAAACGATTAGGAGATGAGATTGAATAAAACATATAATACTTGAAAACTGAAAGTTTGTGGGAAGAACCGAGGATGTTGTAATAAAACGTATTGTTGAAAGTTGATTCCGAGAGATGATTGAATACGCATATAACATAACAGAGCATAAACGGCACATCGTGGTTGGATCATTATACAACCCGTTCCATGTCATTGTTCGTTGTTCAGCTTTACTCTAAAGTGTCCTTTCAGTATCAATACTTCGAATTAAACGAGTTTTGTATTCTATTTGTGATAGCATTAAACTGTCTCGAACATGGTATGTGGCTGACAATCTTACGTGCATGACAGTCATGCGGGTTTCTTTGTGTGACCAATAATGCAATCAATATCACTCTCACATTTTGTTAACATTTCACCTACCGATCTTGTATTAAGATCTATTTTGTTTCCAATGGCAACGAACGGAAAGGTTTCTGCATTACGTATATTAGCTTGGAGTAAAAATTCATCTCGCCAGCTATCGAGAGATTTAAACGAGATCGGCGACGTGACGTCAAAAACAAGAACGCAGCAATCAGCACCTCTGTAAAATGCCACTCCGAGACTTTGGAATCTCTCTTGTCCTGCTGTGTCCCATATCTGCATATACAAATTCATCAGTTAGACAACAAAATAAGTACATATGATCAGTCACACATACTCTCTCAAACATACATACTGGACACGTCAACTTAGGAATCGGAATCGGTTACTAAACCAATGAGGATCATAATTGTATAAAGCAAAGGCTTTTTAATGAAACATATATTATATCCTGACCTAATGACTCTCTGTTATCATGGCAACGTGTAGTCAGAACTGTTGGAAATCTTTTAGGGTGAGTTTTGAGACCATCTATTTGTCATGTATATTATATGTATGTCTATATACATGTCAGTGTTGAGTTCTCGGAGCAGGCAGGGTACATTTGGACATGTGTTTATCTTCATTACATTATATGTATTGATTTGTCTGGAGATTCATCGATATATCACGTGCAGCACTTCGCAGTCACCCATGTTTGCCATTCCTATTGTATATGTATAACGTGTAATGGTGTATAAAATATACCCACCAAGTATCATGGTAATCAGTCCAGCAGTTTTTGACTTTAAGTTGTTTACACACACACACACACACACACACACACACACACACACACACACACACACACACACACACACACACACTACTGAACCTAAGAAGTTCATTTGTGCTATATAAAAAAATACTTTACGTCCCGTCACGTGACTTACCGTCATCGTCACCAGCCTGTCGTTAACATTGATTTCTTTGGTAAGGAAATCAGCCCCAATGGTTGCCTTGTACTGGTTGCTGAATTTGGAGTTCACATACTGGTTTAAGAGAGATGTCTTCCCAACTCTACGAAATTCAATATAAACATATAATAACTTTAAAAATAAAATGTGACGGAAATCAAAATATCAATATAAACATATAATAACTTTAAAAATAAAATGTGACGGAAATCAAAATACTGGACAATAGTAGAAACCTTGAAATATTTAAGTTTGAACTTCAAACGAAAGTGAGTAGTATATTTTATACAAATACTTCGCAATTAGTTAATACAGCAAAATGTCAGACTTCGTTCACAAGTCTTTTAAGTTTTTTAATATTATCGACCAAACTGCACTAGGCGTTTAATGATTATTGTCATATATCTCATTATGTATAGAATAGAGAGCAATCTCCGACTTACAAATGTCAAATCAATTTGTATCAAAGTACAGTTGCTAGGCATATGACTGCTGTTCATCATCATTACAAATCTGTGTTTTTCTACGTTTTTTTTTTGTTTCACCGACTGGATTGATAAGCCGAGGGCAGTAACCTCATAAAATACTTATCGGCTAGTAGTCAGTCAAAATGACTCATTTCCCAGAACAGAACCCGTGCTCTACTACATTAGGTTCGTCATATATATATATATATATATATATATATATATATATATATATATATATATATATATATATATATATATATATATATATATATATATATATATATATATATATATATATATATATATATATAGTTTTATATATATATATATATATATATATATATATATATATATATATATATATATATATATATATATATATATATATATATATATATATTCTGTCATTTGTGTTTACATATATTTCAATATAAAAAGGCACAGTGGTCCAGTGGTCAATTGTAGCATGACCAAATTTAGGAATAATTCGACATTCATTTCTCCAGATTATTTTTTTTTAATGAATGTTAGGAAACCAGTGTAGCGTGGACAACTCACTGTGTAGTTTCAAGTTGCTGGCAGAGGTTTCATCATTCGTAGACTAACACTACATGTAATGTCTTGAGTAGGTGTAGTACTAACCTATACAAAGTATACATGTCAACCCAAACATCATGTTAGCTATTCAAACAAACCACCCATATGTATGGCAATGTTTACCAAGTTGTCAATATTTAGGATAACTGAGATCAAATCGCTTAAAATCCGATAAGCATTGACACTAATCTACTGAGTCAGAGGATTTATTCCTTTTTTCTAGTAGTATGACGTTTGCCATTGAAGCATATTCTGTTTACATTTATTTGTGCTCCCAATACACTACACAGAATACGTTGATTTTGCTACATACAATTGTCCTCATGGTAGCCTAGACATTAGATTCTGGGATGATCTCAGATATGACTTGAATTGACAATACCATCCAAGCCTAGAGTAGAGCATATACATAAACAAAAACGTATGTCATGCAGTGAGCCATATGACGTCACTTTCCTTTCTGTATCATAGCCTTTCATAATAGCAATATATACACATATATCCGATATCTATAAATATATATCAAACAATATACCAGTATTGTTTCCAAATAACAGTTAACATGATATACTTAGGAAAATCTAATTAATTATACATTACTGTTCAAATCAGCAAAATTCACATTCAATGCTAAGTGACTTTCCTTGGAGACCAGCTGGTCACTCCACGGTCGTTTACTGTATATTCTCTGTAAAGTGAACTGTATATTTCCGGGTATGATGCGACCTTCATTGTCATCGAACGTTAACGTGATGTGTACCCGGCTAATGAAATGAAGGCTTCGAAAACTGACAGCTGGATATTAACTGATGTCCTTGTACCAATGCAATGCCGCCTTCGAAGCATCGTTCTCGAGCAATTCTCACCACTAAGGAACCATATTCTAAAGATTAGAATTAGGATTTCGGAAGGATTTGCTCGGGGGGGGGGGTGATTCAAGGAGTCGAAGACCAATTTCGGTCACCGGCTGTGTCGGTTATCGCTGTAGGTTATATATAGGCTGTTGTTGATTTGTAATGCTACGCCAGTTAGATTGACATCACGGAATTAATTGAGTTGAAAGGTGCATCGTATATATCATAGATTCAGTGTGGCGGTGGGTTCAACTGTACTCAATGCAATGTCAAATAACAAATGGCGCTCTTTTCGTCTAAACTACTAAGCTGTCTATATCGACTTCAAATAGCTCAATGCTCTTAAAGCCCAACCTCGCCTCGGTGCTTCCTTAGGATTCAATGTCCGAGGTCATCCCACGTTAATTACTATATAGACTTCATATAATCATATTTAGGGAAATATTAACTTGCAAACACAATCAAACACTATCACGCTACTCTACACTACACTACCGTTGACTACACTACACTACAGAAGTGACCCAGAGAGTAGTTAGCCAGCTCTTATATGTACTATATGAAAACAATAACGTGAAATCAAGGTGACTCACCCACTGTCTCCAAGAATAACGACTTTTAGCAGAGATCTTTTCCGAGACATTTTTTTTTCGTGATCGAAACGATTGAGAATTTCGATGTAGGGCCACCAGGTAACAACTGTCAGTCTTAGATGATATTTAGTCGCACACTATGAGCGTGGTACTAAGCTACTGTTTTACGTCGCACTCGAGAAAATGTGACACAAACTTGTACAGAAATCCTTAGAGCTGACGTCACCCTAGCTTGTCATGATCATGTGACGTGACATTTTCTGGAATCCCCCGGAAGACGGAAAAAAAATCACATTCCTAGGAAATCGCGACTAAATGCTGGCATGTGCTGGTGCCCTGCAGCAAGAACGTTCAGTACACGGTGTGTATTGTAGTGGGAACAATATAATGACCCGGTTTTACGTGAGATTCGATGACATGCGCGGTTCACGGTAATCGTCTTCGTGTGAAGGTTATCCTTTCTGAAAACAACTGACAAAGAACACATTGTGTGAAATGAGGGCGCACTATGAGTTCATTTAAGGTCAGGGATGGGCCTTTGGCTAACAAGAGACCTAATAAAGAGTGCTGATAAAGGATGTTCTGAACATTCACTGCAATAATGATGATACTCATAACCGAATGACTCATCAAAATGTATTGACCTTTGTACTATTATCCCACCACATTTCCCCTCTTCTGTGAAAGTGTGGTATTCGTGTACAGCTTGGTTTACCCTGGTACTTCATTTCCATTTCCAACCAGGACAGTTGTTAGAACAATGACGTTTCTCATTTGCACTGTTTCTTGTATTCCATATTTAATGATGTCAATTTCCAGATTTGCAATAGATCAAAGACCTACAATGCTACACATTCCCGTGTTAATTTCATGATGGGTTTATGAACACGCTATGTGTTTTTAGAACCAACATATTGACACAGAGTAAGATAACATTTGCAATGTTCTGTGTGCTGACATCATCTTCACATGAATATCAATACTGTCTACCAATTCAAAATACATTGTAAACCTACTGGCGTAAATAGGTTTTACATCGAAGAGTTATCCTTTAAATTCAACACAAAACACGTCACCATCAGTATTACTAAACAGCAACTTAATAACAACACAGTCCTGTTCGATGTTTACCCTACAACCGGTAAGACGTGGCAAAGCAGTGCCATTTGGGGTACGTCGTACACCACAGGCCTTTTTACGGCACCATCCAAGACTCTTTTACGGCACCACCCAAAATGTGTGCTCTGGCTTTCGAGAATGTTTGGAGGACAATAATTTGTTTTATGTACACAGTAGCTCGTACCTTCATCTGTACATCGTACCAATGAGTCAACTGTAGCAATAAACACTCATCACACCATCGTTTGTTGGACTGTACAAGTATATTTATTTCATTCCTATAAATATTTTACAAAAGATACCTAAAAAAGTCAGTTCTATGAAATCCAGTCTGTTATTCAGCTGACATCAGCTTTTTGCTTTTTTGCTTTTTAAAATGTCGTTATAAAATGACAATACATAAAAATCACGGATGATACCATTCATAGACAAATATTTCCACGATAAATTTTAGAAATTGAAAGTATATTTTATCTACATTTTGTTGATATCCTCCATATCTAGTATATGTTGTCTATGCGTATAATGTATCTACATGCGCTACCTATTCTGTCAAGTTGTTAGTCGTAAATAAACCACACCAACAACAAGATCGTGATAATATAGAACGCCATCGGTCAATGTGACACAGAGAATGTTTGAAGATGCCACAGTAATACTGTGGTAAGAATACCAGATGAGACTTGGGAACCAGTGCTATAGTGGTCTATCAACATCAGTATAAACATTGTCGTTCACTCGCTGAGTCTTGAAACGACTGTAAAACGCATTGTCACCTGAAGTAGAAACCCACATAAGATTTTCGTTTGTTTCAAATTTAATTTTAAAAACTGGTGAATCTATTCTCTGCTAGTACTACCACTGAGGTATTTATGTATGCAGCTAAAATTTGACGTCGAAAGACACAGCCCGATCGAAATTTTGTATTCTCGCACAGGATCAGTCTTGTTACGTCACTAGCTCTTCGTGTCGATGTGGCTTGCTGTAAACTCTGCACTGAATGGCTATGTGTCGTCAGATACGGAGCGAGATTCCAATACTTCATATTTGTATTGAAAGTGAACTCAGTTCTTCGTGATTGGTCGTTAGCATTGTAAATAAAGACTTGGTAAATAATTAGGAATACTTAAATTCTTGTTGTTTCTGTTGATAGAAATTAGCAACTGTAAGATATTCTACAAAATAAAGCCTACTTTGAGTAAACATTGTACTTGAAAGCCTGACATGTATTCTGTTCAAGCGTAAGTACACGTATTATATAATTTGTCCTATTCTGAACAGAGCTATTTCGTCAACAGCATTTGTTTGTTCTGGGACCATGGTTCGAAGGGGGTGGCTGAAGTGCATTGCTTCTTGGAGCTCTGTCTGGGAGGTCTTCAAGTAAATGATTCAATGCTTTCTTCGCTACAGTTTCAAACACCTGTTCAACATTGGTTTTGTCTTTTGCACTTGTCTCAAAATAAACGACGTCGCCTATACTCTGACACCATGCCTCGGCTGACTTCTTTGGTACCTAAAGACAGATATGGAGAGAGAGAGAGAGAGAGAGAGAGAGAGAGAGAGAGAGAGAGAGAGAGAGAGAGAGAGAGAGAGAGAGAGAGAGAGAGGCGGACGGACGGACAGAGACAGACAGACAGACAGACAGACAGACAGACAGACAGACAGACAGACAGACAGACAGACAGACAGTCAGTCAGTCAGTCAGTCAGTCAGTCAGTCAGTCAGAGACACAAAGAGAGAGAGAGAGAGAGAGAGA
The DNA here is from genome assembly GCF_964340395.1 of Glandiceps talaboti. NCBI lineage: Eukaryota > Metazoa > Hemichordata > Enteropneusta > Spengelidae > Glandiceps > Glandiceps talaboti. The sequence goes on along the minus strand of NC_135553.1, from coordinate 2,917,578 downwards.
GAGAGAGAGAGAGAGAGAGAGAGAGAGAGAGAGAGAGAGAGAGAGAGAGAGAGAGAGAGAGAGAAAGTGGAGAGACACAGAAATGTCCGTTAATTTATTGATAATGTGTGTCTCTTTTCAAGTGGTCAAAATAATTAGCACGAACAAAGGTCGTATCCTCGACTGATTTATGGTCTTCTATTTTGACTTAAGTAGACCTTAACACTCAGTCTGTGTTTTTGTTGCAACCTGAATGCCCCAATTCTCAAGTATTCAAACTAGGTCACTATGTTTAGGATCATGATGAATAGAGCCTCTATACTGTGCTTTGTAAAATGTGTAAATACAAGTAGACCCGGGCTGTAGATTGGTGTCGATGAGGCTAACTACTTTATTCTCAAGATTGATTACCCCAATCCATATCACAACTCTTGTCGACAACTAAGTCCATTCAATTCTACATAGACATACATGTAAATGTGTTGGCTAAGTGTGACAAAACTAGATTACTTTTAAAATTTCAAAGAATGCCGATGATATAAACCAACGGTAATAGTATGTGTAGTGGATAACAGTTAAACTTGTTGACAACTATACACGTTCTATAGCTACAACTTAGTTGAAATGCACATGTATCAATAAACACATAGCAGCATTATGATAGTAAATTGAACAATAAATGTTAACGACAAGGCCATGAGCAGTATCAACAATAAGGTGATTGATTTATAATATGACCTCTTATGGTGGTAGAATATTGGACACAATCAATGGCTTTGACCGTACTATGACTGACATTGGAAATAGCACATAAAAACAATTCAGTCAAATGCTAAATATAAACAATGATGTGGTTCACAATATATTATGATAAACATACCTATTATTAACACAAACAAGAGTGGTAAATTGATTTTATTTATACCAGGAATAAAAGTAGAATTTAGATGATATCAAATACGTGTATATCTTAGTCCATTGATAAGTGAATCAAAACGCTATCATTGTTATGGCCTTGACTTTCAAAGTCCTGAACAATCGCAGCATACACACGAAACTAAATGTAAAACAGTTCATATGCAATATTTTGTCTTTCGGAATAAAATGATGAATTTTTACCAAAAAGTTATTGATAAATCTAATGATTTTTTTTTAACACCCAAATATTGAAATCGTCTGTACTCGACACATCGAGAGTGACGTGTAGTACAAACATCCAATGAACTTACTGCTCTATCCTCGAGGTCGATCTTGTTGCCAAGGACAACGAACGGAGAAAAGCCGTTAGTATCCTCAGTGATGACAGGACTATATTGTATCAGGAAATCTTCCCTCCATCGTTCTAGTGACTCAAATGTTGTCAAGCTGGCAACGTCATATACAAGTATACATATATGAGTACCACGGTAAAATGACGCTCCGATGCTTTGAAACCTTTCCTGGCCAGCTGTATCCCAAATCTGTATCATTTTAGAACGAACGAAAGCAGATTATCCACATTGTTATCTTACTTTTCTACTAAACTAATCAGAGTTTAAACATTTATGTTCATTGGTAACATGATATCACTATTTAGTCTGCAACTGTAAGCTGTTTTTTAAAGATATAATGGCATGATATTGATAAGTGGATTTGTCGGTGGAACAGGACATGCCCTGTCATACTAAGTTTGCTGTCCCTTCTTGAAGAACACAAATATTGTTCCTTTCTTCATCTCTCTTCGTGTAATTTAACATAATTTTATATAATTTTACATTTATTAAGTTTACATATATATGCTTACTTCGGGGAAAATCGACATCCTATTTCTTGTATAAGACCGTAAACCTTAAGCTTATCTATCGTCTGAATTTATTAATTTATCCTTATAATATCAATTGTACAGTTCTAAATATCACATCGTATTAATATCTATGTTATCATATCATTACCATCCCGTCCCGTCTAAATATATCCCATTGTTCCCATCAAATAATATCTAATCACATCATACTAATATTTCACTTCACTGGGCCCTATAAATATAATAAATTCAAAGTTAATATTAATTATATTGTTTGTTAGATAACACCAAATATATATATTTAGTATACAATGCTTCGACTATATGGATTATTCAATTATTATATACCACCAAATCTATTTTGACGAAATAGTAACACTTATTAAATATGGTACTTTTACGCAATTTGCTAAATTAACTCATTTACGTCATTTACGGCTCGAAATATACAAATCAATGACGATTAAGCTATGACATTTACTTCAATCTGTGTTTTAATTTAATAATATTCAACTTTGTACGGTCCATGGCACATACGAACTTACTGTTAGCAAAGTACCGAGTTGGTTGAAAGTTTCCCTAGACATGAACGACAAAGGAAAGGGTACCTATGTCAACCAATCGTTTAGCCTTGTTAGTACCCAGTCTACAGGATTTGTCGTTGGTTTCCAGTCATTTCCAACTGTAATGGAGAATACCTAGTCTAATCAGTCTGCTTTGTGTGATGGCACGCCAAGTCGTATTTTACAAACTAGTCTTTGGGCTGCCTTGGACCAAGATACAGTTACGGTACTTCAATCCAGGGGCTGTAGGTCATGGTATAAAAACAGCTTCCGGAAATATACTTATATGTGACTAACATGTCGTCAGCTTACTTTATCATAATACCTACCTGTAAGGTAACTACGTTGTCTTCAACGACCACTTCTTTAGTCTTGAAATCGACGCCTATGGTAGCCTTGTATTGGTCACTGAATCTACTATTTATGTACTGGTCCACTAATGACGATTTACCAACACTGTTATAAGCGATGCGTAAGAAAACCAATATTAGCTTATGCAAAGAGGCGAAGTATGTCTCCGTGTAGGAGACACCTCGGTAGTTTTTTAACAAGTTGTTGTCTGTCTTTTATACATGGAAAGCTAGGAAATGATACACGGTTTATAGAACTATTTTGTTTTTAGTCACGTGTATTTGATAATAAACGTGTAGATGCGAAACGGTACATTTAGACAGACATGTCTATTTTACAAATGTACACCGGCGGGGTCACACTGACTGAGATTAGCAAGGCGTGTAATATCTAATACGTACTACTACAACTACGGGTAAGAAAACATGTTCTGAAGTTCGTTCATGTCAAGGTTGTTTGATTTATCCATGAACGATATAAAATCCTAGAATTATACCACCCAATTTTTACTTGTGCAAATATCAAGCATGTTGTTGGTAAATCTACGGACTTACCCACTATTTCCGAGCAGAATAACTTTCACCAGTCGTTTCTTCCGAGTCGCCATGTTGTTGCTTTGTTGTGCCGAGGGGAGAGGTCAAACCGGTACGCCACTCCATAGAAACACCACTACTATACGGTGCATTCACGTCACGCGTAGCGAGCACTGATTCGTGTCACATTCCAGACACGGCGTCATTCGATTGTATGTAGATGTTGCTTGCTTGCTTGCTTTACCCGTACTCTTATAGCGAACCTGCAGACTGAAATCAGGGTGAATGCAAAATCAGATTTCCGAATATGCACCGGGGATACACTGCACCGGGGGAGACGCAGACGTACCATGTGATCGACTGAATTTGGTAACTCTGACCCCGTGTGTCAAAGTACACAGTCAACTAGCTAAGCACCCTGAAGCTAGAACTGACCTAGTCTATCTGCTAGACCTCGGATGTTCTTCCGATACAACACACGATCGAACATCGCTATCGAGGATGGAACATCGGGCAAGCCCTCACTGCGAACTTCGTTCGATTATAGTATCAAAAGAAAGCCCGAACGTCTAGCAGCACTAGACAAGAACTGACCCAACTGTGTGATATATTTGGGGAGGAATCGATCTCAATTTTGCAATCTTTATATTAACCGTATATTATAAACAAGGTGGAAAAAATCTATGATATTTACTAAGAATCAGATACTGAGGTTAAGCAAAAAATATTTATAGATATGAAACGTAGGACTGTTTTTTCGCGGGTATATTTCTATATTGGTTTATTAACTCATTATTCAATGGTTATTTTGACAGCAAGTATTAACGTCTAACAATATTATAGCCATTTTATTTGGACATAAATGTATATAATGCTTACTTGGCAACTAATGTGAATACAATTTTATGTTTATATTTCGTGTTCCTGGAAAACGCAATTAAAATGTGCATGGGATTATTAGACATTTTGTTGTTGAAATCAATAAACACAACGTAAATCACCTTGGCAACCCACAAGTAATATAATTTTTGAATAATACAACCCACCCCACACATTCACACGTAAGCAAGATACATACATACACACATATACATATACATATACATATACATATAATACACATGCACGCATGCACGCGCACGCACACACACACATACATACATACATACATACATACATACATACATACATACATACATACATACATACATACATACATACATACATACATACATACATATAGACACACAGAGAGAGACAGACAGACAGACAGACAGACAACTTGTGTCACTTCCTATTCTGTAATCACGTCATTCAATACACCGTATATAAAAAGGTGCCAAAATTCGTGTAATTTATTAAATAATAATTAATTGTAATTATCATTGATAATATCAAGATACAAATACTCATTGATAATATCAAGATACAAATACTCATTGACAATACAACATAAAGAGCAATCTTATTTTAAAACAAATTTACGTGAAAACATACTTTGGACGCATCCATCCAAAAACAAGACAAAAACCACAACAGGAACTTAAAACTTTGAAAATGGTATCGTATCTGGTTAAACTTGCAGATAACCTTTCGGTTGTACTGTAACATTCTATTCAGAATAAAAACAACTACATCCAAATTTGATATCAATGAGAATTGTCATGATATGATGACGATGATTATTTAAGTCCAGGCTTAATACAAACACATTTACTCCATATGCCATGGTGGATGTCCTTGGTGTAATCCAATTGTTTATACCAACAACACCGTTAGGGCAACTCCGAGTCGACAACGGGGACGTTTCCGATGAAATTAAACTCGCAAGCCAGATCACATTTTTCCGCCAACGCAACAAAACCACTGCAATTAGTGTCATTCAAACACTGTGGCTATCACGGAACTAGTTTATGCAACCCTGAGTATCAACTTTTCTAAATAAATCTAGCACGGACAGCAGTCTGAATTTCGACGATGCACTGAATGTGAGTCTGTTAACATAATTCCATGTCCACGCTTAATTCTTGTCTTCATTTTCTCCATTGCATTCCTTGCGATCGATCTAAAGAAATTGTCAATATTAGTTCCTTCTTTCGCACTCACTTCGAAATACGGAACGTCGGAGTTTTCCATGCACCATTCTCTCGCCATGTCTTCTGTTATCTGAATTTAAATAAATAGGAAATACATATACAAAGTAGTTAGTTCCGACAGTATACTTATCATTTTAATGGTGAAAAAAATAGGAAAGCTGTGTAATATGTAATGATCAAGCGAAATCCTCCTTTGTACGAGCGGACAATAATATATCTTCGTTTGTTTTAGATTCGTTTATCTATCTGCCTTTCGTTGGCTGACTCATCAAAATGGCATCGAAACAATCGGTCATAATCGGTGTGTGCACAATGTATTTTGAATGTTAGAAACTTACTGAAAAAAAGGGTCAGAAAAGTTTGAAATGGTTAACCTGTCATCATAAAAAGTGGACAGAGTTTTCAGGGAAATGCCCATTTTGTCAATGTCGAAAATCGGTTGTGAGAAATATGAAGTTGAATAACAATGTCTTAAGTTCTAAGTTACCTTTCTATGATCTTCAAGATCTATTTTATTCCCAAGAACAGTAAATATTTCATTTGTTTCTTTTGAGTGGTTGGTATGCAGTATAAACTCGTCTTTCCATTTATCCAAGGCACTAAAAGTTTCAGGTATAGTGACGTCGAAAACTAACACACAGCAATCTGCTCCTCGATAATACGACACTCCCAGACTGTTGTACCTTTCTTGGCCCGCAGTATCCCAGATCTGTGTAAGTTTGAAATATGACAAAAGAGAGAGGTTTGATATTCTTTGATTGTACAATTTGATCGACATGTATTCTTTGTCCAACTGATTTGATCCAAGTTGTTACCTCTACAATACAGGGTAGCTGTGTTCTTTGGGCTAATAAGTTACATTGCTGCGGTCGACGTATACTTCAAGGTGCCCAGGTAAGAAAATATTGGGTTGTACACAACTCTCTGACCGTTCTCATGTATTCTTCTACACATTTAGTGTCCATATTTACAGGATGGCATTATGGGTAATTAATATACTCTAGATTAAAAACCGTAAATGAGTAACAAATGACAATTCTTCAATTTCCTTAAAATGTCATCGCGTATAAACAAAGACAAGTTGATCAGTGTTGTCATTTTTTGAAATTTCTAGAGAAATAATAAAAACGGGATAACAAGGTTTAATATGGGTGGGTGGGTGGGTGGGTTGATGGATGGATGATGGATGGATGGATGGGTGGGTGGGTGGGTGGGTGGACGGACGGATGGACGGATGGATGGATGGATGGATGGATGGATGGATGGACGGACGAATGCACAGTCGCCTTTTTTGATGAAGAGCGCACTACTAATAATATTCATCAAGTGTCCCTCATAGAATGCTTCTGAAGTACTGAAAAATGCGAATTCTTCAACAATTCTTCAAACTTTTTTCACATCTTAAACTTGAAGCTCTTTCAGTTCAAAACGTCGAGTTCACAAACAAATGAATACGTAACTGATCTGATCGACAAATAAATTTTTTATATGGTTTCGAACAAATTTCTAAAAGAAACCTTAGAAGGTGTGAACCGATTCTATTTAATTTGTTTTGTATATTTCACCGTCATCTCCGATCAGCACAAGTTTTGCTTTAAGACTATTATGATCATTTCTTGTTGTTGTTAGAGTAAACTTTAATTATCTACATATACTGACCTCGGATCAAGATTCTAAAAACAAAATGATCTCACAAGTAACCACGTTACTACATCGGGGATGTGAATGAACTCAGAATTATGAAATATTGTTGTCAATATAAAGACATTGAATGATTAATAAGCGTTTAGTTTGTGCATTTCTTAGATAGACTTGAGTTATGCAGATCATCAATAGTAAACATAATATTATTATGTTATTTATACCGCTCTAAATACATATGTATTGAGCACTGTTTACTCTAGTATAGACATATTACATATACTGAGTTTATATTATATATATATATATATATATATATATATATATATATATATATATATATATATATATATATATATATATATATATATCCCACTAAGTGACTTTCATTCACTGTAAATAATGCAATATAACGCCCCCTCTCACACCTACCCTTTAAAGAACATGTTCATACATGTAAACAAACGGACAGTCGTCAACTGCCATTGGGTTAAATGCCTAAAGGTTATCAAATCGTTTGGCGTGCGTGCGTTATTTAAATGACATTCTAGCGAAGTGACCTTTGACTTACGACCTTAAAATATATGTACGTGCACATACTTACTTGCATTGAGACGGTGGTATCGTCTATCGTTACGTCTTTGGTAGCAAAATCAGCTCCAATGGTTGTCCTGTATGTATTGGTAAATTTACTGTGAACATAGTGGTCTACAAGGGAAGACTTTCCTACACTGTTTTAGAGGAGAAAACAGAATTGTCTGTATTAAAAAGTGAACTTTATATTTTAAGACAGTTCGTTCGTTGGTTTACATACACGCTCACTGTTTGAAAAGTCCAAAGTTGAGCAGACTATACATAGCACATACGTAACGATCCAGAAATAACACATCATGTTTCATTGGAAGAACAGTGCTCTGCACTGGAATGAAGTCTGTATGAAAGCTGCATACAGTAAAACCAGCAACTACCAGATACCGATATTATATCTGTGTGTTATGTAATCATATTGTGTAACACACAATATCGATATATTTTTTAAAATTAATTAATTGTTTGATTTTTTGGGCTCATATTGTTATGACATATTATAGAACCATACCACCTATATATATATCTCTGCGTAACTGTATATTCACTTATTTTATTTTATTTTATTTTATTTGTAAATTGCTTTTTGACAACAAAATCATAAAATTCAAATTTTACTACTGACGGTGATTTGCCATCAACGGCAATGTTAATAAGGTTCAATTTGAGGATTCTGACAGCTGTAACCGACTGCAGCCAATGAAAGTGTGAAATTGATATTCCACAGTATAGAACACAGACAGAAATAGATTACAGTCGGTCTATAGTGAAATTAACACAACAACATGCCAGGATTTCCATGTCGTATTGGTTTGAACACTTTCCAAAAACAAACAACAAAGATAACATACCACACTCAAATTCGAAACGTGCTGTGAATAAAAAAATGGGCGTTACTCAGCTTCTGACAGCCTACACTTGCGATAACAATAGTTTCGGTAAAATTTGTGGAACGATCCAAACTTCATAAATTTGATAGGTGAGCTGATCGTTTGCATTTATGAAATATTTCGCTATGTACAGACTACAGTCACAAACACGTGTATCTGCGTTGTAACGGTATATTTTGAAGTGGGACACAAACAGCGAATTAAAATGCGGGCATATAATTCATAACAAGTTCCACTGGTATAGCCGGTCTGTGTTCGATCAGCTGTGTATGAAAGCTAAAACCGATACAATCTTCTCCATTATATTCTGTACTCACCCGCTATTCCCTAGGAGGAGAATTTTGACTGCCAATTTCGATCGAGGTGTGGCCACGGTAGCCATACTGTACTGGCCGAACTAGTACACGGTGTTGAAACGCAACGATCCCAGCTGAGCAGAACGACCTGTACACAGTGTACGGGTCATATGGTATAGGCTGTCTCGTAAATAATACGTTGAATGAATGGATAACAATAGTTGCATTGTTGTTACCCTTTGTCACTGAGAATCTACAAAATATACGACCCTTTAACCACTTTGAGTTGAGTCACGTGACTTCAAACTACCCAACACAGTGCACTCTTTCATACGGCATATATAGGTATTCGTTGTTCTTTAAACCAATCCAACAAAAACCCGGAACGCTGAAGTGTTAAAGTTATTGTTAAATACAATATAATTTCTGGGGTTAATTATTTTAATTTCAATATCCATCGACATTCATGATATTGCATTCGTATATTACACACTGATATTTCATTAATGCATGTTGTCCATAACTTGAGTCACGAATCAGAGATTGTTTCTCTTTGTGTGGCACTTCTTTATAGTGGTCTGAGGTGTCACTGACCACTCAAGCATGCAATCATCCTAAAATGAAGTTTCGTGACCTAGTTATGTCTAGAATCCTACCAATGGTAGGTGGCACAAACACTGAGGATAATACTTTAAGCTACTTTTCTATTGCAAATTGTCTCATTTACCTCTCTGCTGGACCATTGATGAACAACTACCAGTATAATAGTATATTAAAGTCTTGCAACAGCTAATCTAATGTGTATGAAGGGTTAATCCTGAACCCCAAACCATTTCTACTTTATTTGGAACAAGTGTAACAACGATTTATCCAAAATGAATGATTATCACACATTTTTTTATCATCATCATCACCACCACCACCACCACCACCACCACCACCACCACCATCATCATCATCATCACCACCACCACCACCACCACCACCACCACCACCACCACCACCACCACCACTGTCATCATCACCAGCAGCTGCTGTTTTGGCAATTGTCTTGTCATCTATTCAGTTTTAAGGTTGCTATTTTAAAAGTGGGTAAAAAGTCTTCTTATCAAGAGTTTAATACTTTGCTGATCTTCGCTTTTGTGTTCTGTTACAGTTAAAGTGTCTTAAACGTCATTCAACTTCTGCACTACATATATACAGTAAATTGGCAAACACACCAGTAACAGAAACACAGTCAACAATCTACAAACTAGGATTGCCTTTTTCCTGAGTATATTAAATCTTTTATTTCATTTTCTGTACAATTAGTGTAAAAGCAAACAGCTGTCTTGAGTATTACATAAATTACACTCTTCTGGATTACAAATGTGGCACTCCTTTAAAGTGAAATTACTATTCACTTACACATAAAACTTGAAATACAACATTGTAACAATGAAACCAGTGATACTACTTTGTAGCTATAGCAACCAGACAAACGTGGGTATTTCTTAATAGCTGCCAAATACTGACATGAGCGACACGTCATCATTTATGTGATTATCAGTCTACATGATTTCTACTTTTTGGTTTCATATCTGACTTGCTATATATTTATTTTTGACTTACTATTTATTTTGCTATATACAGCATGTTGCAGGTCACCGTTCAGCGACTCTGTTTTATACAGCCATGCAGAAACCTATAGGAACTGCACAATGCTACACTTTAAGATAGCAAGATTGAATGGATAGTTTCTTGCTACATTTTGTGTTCACAAAAGGGACTAATATGTCACCACGCATCTTCATGTCTGTGTCTGGTTGCGGTATATTTAAATGGTTTATTGCATTCAGATTAAATGTAGCAAGAAATTGCAATTTTGCTATCTTAAAGTGTAGAATGTTCAGTTCCTTACTGGTTTGTGTGTGGTTGTATCAAACAGAGCCAGTGAACGGTAGCCTAGCTACAATGCACTGTACCATCATGTATAGATCTATAGACACATTGAGTGGTTTTAGTCATAGTTTGACTCATACAGGTAAAGTGTAGAACTAAGAGATGCATGACTTTGTCTATTCCTTTATGCACAAAAGTAGAATACTCCATTTTCATTTCCAAATTTATTTCTGCTTTCATCTCTTTTCAACCAATGTACAATCAAAACATGTACATTTCATCCTTGATTTCTATATCTCTCCTCAACAATCAGTCATTATAAATTGCACACAACTAAATACATGTCAGTTTTATCAAAATTCAAAGTCACAATCATTATTGAAAACGAAATACTCCATGTTTTTCAAATTTATATACACTTAATTTTACATTTCCTAATGTTACTGTCAAAAACCATATGTACTGCACTGGTAAAACCATATGTACTGCACTGATAAAACCATATGTACTGCACTGGTAAAACCATACGTACTGCACTGGTAAAACCATATGTACTGCACTGGTAAAACCACATGTACTGCACTGGTAAAACCACATGTACTGCACTGGTAAAACCATATGTACTGCACTGATAAAACCATATGTACTGCACTGGTAAAACCATATGTACTGCACTGGTAAAACCATATGTACTGCACTGGTAAAACCATATGTACTGCACTGGTAAAACCATATGTACTGCACTGGTAAAACCATATGTACTGCACTGGTAAAACCAAAACAACATACTCAGTAATTCATGTGTTACAAACACCTCAAATGGAAGAATAAAATGCTAAGACCTGCTATAGCATTGGATTTCTGGTATGTTATTTTGGTCGTAGCATGATGAAGGTTTTAAACATTGCAAAATAGGGACGGAGTACTTTGCTCTTCTCTTTTTATAACCTCTCAACTTTGACCCCTGACAAACTGTAAAATTTATATTATGATAGAAATGATGTTTTGATGAATAACATGATTTGGATAATAAAATTAATGAGTGTCTTGTTTTAATATTTTGATGTAAACATTCTCATTTAGCTGCTGTAGTTTGCCTTGCGCAAATTCAAATCAATTCTTAAATATAAAAAAATGCCATTCAAATTATAAATGGATAGAAAAATGCACTAATGTTATTACAGAAACTCAATTATCATAAAATAAAACATTCAGTTATTTTGATATTAGTATGTCCTGGAATATTGAATATTGTGCAAATCTTGTAAATATAACATAGTTGTCATAACACTTGGACAACACAGCTGTGTGTAGGTTGAGTGCACAAGATTTATTCTATCCGACCAACACCTACAGCAAGGTATGGGATTTCAACCAATCCTTTTCCCAGTTTTTACGTTTAGCCAGCATTTCTTCCCTCAAAGCAAACTCTGGGCTTCTTTTAGTGACACCTGGTGACAAAAAGGAGAAATCAGTTAAGGTTTACAAATCTGAAACCGTTGTCATCTATTTCATCTTATATAACTGTTTAATCATATTTACATCTTATACCAGAGTAGTAGTATTATCTCACATTTGTAATTATAAATATGATATCTGAAATTTATATTTTTTCATTCAAATTACCAATACTGAGCTTAATTTGAAAAGATTTGAATATTTGGTACAAATCAGGCAAATATTTGTTTGAAATTACCTCATATTGGTATGGATAAAACTATTTCACAATTTGCTGAAAATTATTCAAAGTTACTTGACTATCTGGTTAGTTATTTGACTATCTGGTTAGTTATTTGACTATCTGGTTAGTTATCGGACTACCTGGTTCAAATTATTTGAAGATTTGGTTAGATATTTGAATATCTGATTCAAAGTATTTGAATATATGGTTAAAATTAGTAAAAGTTATTTGACTATCTGGTTCAAACTATTTGAATATCTGGTTTGAAATCTGAATATCTGATTAAAGTTATTTGACTACCTGGTTCAAGTTATTTGAATAACTGCTTCAAGTTATTTGAATATTTAGTAAAAATTAGTGAAAGTTATTTAACTATCTGGTTCAAGTTATTTGACTATCTGGTTAGATATTTGAATATCTGATTCAAATGATTGACTATCTGGTTCAAGTTATTTGAATAACTGGTTCAAGTTATTTGAATATTTTGATAACTACACTACCAGAGGGATCCCCACAATAGCATACCTGCTGGTAGTTCTTGTATGCTGAATGGTGGCACATATTCCCTTGCATGGTCAGGGCAGCTAGATTTGGTCCACTCTAATAACATATTTTCTAGAGAACTAGTAACAGCCTCTATCTTCTCAATATCAGCAACATAAAATTCAACCTCTGTCACTTCTTTGTTGAAAATCATGGCCATCTAAAATTGAATGCAACAATATGACTTTTATGGTCAAGACAAAGATAACATACGAATCATTCACATTGTAAGAAGTTGAAAAATACATGTCATAATGTACAGGATGATGGTCAAGGGATGATCGCAATGAATTGACTATCCAAAGATCACCAACTACTTTGTATAATATAATAATAATAATAAATTTATTGTGTGCTTAGTATATATACATTGTAGAGTAGATAATTTTCTGTTATAAAATCCTCTTCATTTCCAGAAAATAGAATTCAGCTTTAAACTTTTTGACTATATGTTTCTAATTATTCAGGTTACAGGGTACGAGCTGAGTTTATTCATTTAAAGATATCTTTTTTGAGTATATGTTTCTAATTATTCAGGTTACAGGGTACACGCTGAGTTAATTCATTTAAAGATATCTTTTTGCTGCATATTTAAAAGGTAATTGCAGTATTCTACTTAATGAAGAATAGCTTAACCATCACTTGCAACTAACATAACTCAAACCTGGTATCCAGATATAAGTTATAAATGATCCGATGATGTAATTATACTTATAAAAACGATGAGGAAAAATGCCTACTATGTAACTAACTGTTCTGTATTGTTACAGAAGGTATGGATTCACATTAAAAACATATAAGACTGTACCTGTAATGAGCCTCTGAGGGTAGTAAGTTCAGCAGAATCTTTCACGTATACTCTGACTTTGCCTCTTGCATGCAAAGCATACAGTTTATTCATCAGATCATACACTGGTAGAGGGTTGTTGGTTACTGAATACAATGGTTCCTCAACACTGCGTTTAGGGTCTGGTCTGTATAGTCTTTCCACCGAGGGTGCTAAGAATGATAAAATTCAATTTATTGTGATCATGGTGACATCAGTAATGTGGTTTTTTTTATACATGTAACATTTTTCATCAGTGGGCATTATCATTTTTTCATAGTATGTTTTTAAGAAGTATGCTACATGTTATTCTAACCCACATACATTGTACATACAGGTTTTGATCTGAGTTGTTTGTTTGTTTGTCACATATATATTTCATGTCAACTCTCAGAAAGTGTTTAATTAGATGATATAACATGATAGTTTTGTAAATTTATCAAAACTGAGCCAAAATTCTTGTCACTTTACAACATCTGACAAAACCAGTCAAACACAACTAACATCTACCTATTTTCATGACATACACACGAACAACATTAAACATTTGCAAAATTAACACAAAAGAAGTGCAAATAATGAAACAATTGGAAAAGTGGAGTTGTTTAAACTTACCAACAAGAGAAAACAGTGGCGCCATATCGATACAGTGCCCTCTACAGGCAGGTACCTTCAAATCTGTGTTCTCTCTCACATAAAAGGCGACTTCGTCCTCTTTGTCATAGAAATCAAATGGCAACCAGTGAAGCAAATTGTTGCAATTCTCTTGTTTATCCCACCATACACTGCCTGTAAATAATATTGAACAGGGAAATATAATATTACTTGTGAAAATAATTTTTATTCAACCATTTTTTGAGTATTTTTTCTAAATTTTCACTTTCTTAACTGTTAAAAGAGATGACCTTATTGTTCCACCATCTTTTAATTCAAATGTACAGTGCCCCCTATGGGTACATACAGTAAAGTTGACATCCATTTTTTCTGTCGATACCTCCTAACCTCATATAAACTATTCAACATAATGTTAATTACATATTTAGAAATGAATATTGATGTGGTGTAAGTCAACTTTATAACTGTAATTTACCTGTCTGACAAGTTCCACATTCAGCAAAACAATTCTCCAAAGCATCTTTAATTTCATCAGCTCCACATCCAAGATGTTTAGCTGCTATCTGTTCCCACATATTTGTAATCTGTCAAGGAAAAGGACAAATACTTTAATAAACTTCTATATGTCAGGTAAAAACTTGTCAATATTGAACTTGCTGTCTGTCTGAAAAAAAATGTATATATCATTATTTCTTTATTTTAGGTCATCAAATATATGGCCCAAAAAAGAATCGTTTTTGGTCAGCGCACGCATCACTTAAACTGCATAGGTCTTTTTTTTCGTGTTTGTCCAGCTCATGCAGTCTGCAGATCCGGAGGAGAAACACAAAAATAACCTTACATACTTTAGTGAAGACAACTGCAGAGCCAATCATGAACAAGCAAATGACACTTGCTCTAAAGTAGTGAATCAAAAGAACAGCAACTGTCATAAATAGTAGATTGAGTGATATGTTTGTTGAGAATTAAAAAAAAAAATTCTATCCTCGCACCACTTTAGACAAACTGTCCTGACCAGAAACAATTCTTTTTTTTTTTTTTTGCTAATCAATAATAAAACAATATTTAAGTTTAAAATATGAATTTTTCACATTACTGACCTCATTATCATATAATAAATAATTCATATATTATACTTTGAAGTATGGGTTAATTTTCTTGAGTGGCAACATCAAGTATTCAGTTCTGGTTTCAGTTTTAGATTTGTTGATTTATAATGTCATGGGTCTACTCAGAGTGTGTGCATACTGTAAGGCTAACTAAATCATCCTGATAAATATTTAGGGACACTTTCCCAGATTCATTTGAATGTTTTTCTGCAATATTTTTGTTTCACACTTCTGTTATTCTACTTATATATCTAGTTTAGCTACGATCTTGATGTTAACAACAATTTTATGGATGCACCCTAAATCATGTCTGGCCTATAAAATTTTTTAATATTTAGTTTGCTAAGTGCAATATAATATATCTCTAAGACATTAATTTGTTTCCGGAATACAATAAAATGAGTGATTCTTCATATAAAACAAAGAACAATGCAGAAAAATGTTCACCTTTTAAAATGAAAACAGCACTTACCTCGATATCTCTGTGTCCTTGTGTGGATTTACAGAATATTGTGTCTGTTTTCGGTTGACAGGAGTTAGGATCATTGCCAGCTTCTCGGCGACGTCTTACGGGTTCTGAATGGATGTGTTTGAAATCACACGACTGTCTCTCTGGTTGAACTGAATGACGACATGCTCTCTCTGGATTATCAGGGTCAATCACACGGCCCTCTAGATGACAAACAAATTATACAAATTGGTCTTAGAATTGTGAAAAATGATTCATAGCTTTGTACATGGAGGTCAAGACTCTTAGTTCTTATTTGGCCATGATTAAACAGTAAAAAATATTCATAGAGCGACTGAAATCAATTCGTACTTTACTGATAATAAAATTATTTGTCTTATGGTTATGTTACTTTTCTCAAAAGTCCTACGGGTTATCTAACAGACTAATGTTGATTTTTTAATAACACATAACATAGCAAATCTTGACATCACAAAATGACATTAACTTTGCAGAGGAGGTTTTGCTTCATCAAACACAAATCATGTCGGCAGTGACATGTTACTTACCAACAGATCTTTGTAACCATTTCTCCATCTCATCTTTAAATTCTGCCTCTGTCTTTCCATGTGGAAGTAAGTCTTCTGATTCCACCCATGCATCAAAGGTAGATCTCACCTCAATGTACACGGATGTTTCATACAGACCTAACAAAACAACCATGGACAGGAAAGTTGGATTATTGTTTTGGTTTTAAAAACCCTCAGTATATTACAAAAGTGGGATAAATGTAGTATTAGATATAGTGTTCAGCTAAGTTATGCATATTTTGGCAGTGTAAATTTTCACTTAAGTTCTCAGGAACAAAGTCAGGTAGACTGCACTTAGTTACTCTCATCTTTAAAAAAAATAGGAAAGACATGTAGAAGACATTTATTATATACTTCTTCAAATAGATTATGTTTATTAGATGAAATGGCACAGCTCATTCATTCTTTTCTGTAGGTAGTAGTCATTTCAATATCAATGTAAATTACTTGACTTTTTATATTTTGAATTATCATTTCTGACTCGCTGAGATTTTGAAGATGGAGGGTCAGGTGTGAAGTAACAAAAATGTCCTCACCAACAGCCATGCTGAACTGCTTGGTAGCAAAGTTTGGACCACATTTGTGTATGGCCCTCTTTGCCAACTTCATAGGTGTGTAGACACTTGTGTCTAGTTCACCGGAACTGTTATAACGAATCTGCATTGCTCGTCCTGTTATGTGACGGTTGTATCGTGGATCGGTGTCTGGAATCTGGTCTGTCTGGTCGGTGTTTGTGAGGTAGCCCCTCTCAACAACAAGATCAATGAAGGGATCTTAAACAGAAAAAATATACCAAATTAACCTCTATGGTAGAAAAAAAATATATCCAATTAACCTCTATGGTAGATATATATGCATATTATTCAAAAATTATTTTTACGGCATTGTCATGGAAAAGAATTTGGTTTCATTTTTCTTTCAAAGAACTAATTTCTAAATGTCTAAACCTGACTGGGAGACAAGGTGGTTCCAATTTGGTATTGCTCAGTTATAAATTAATGCTTTCTAGAGTCAATAAATTCCTTACCTCAATATAAATGCTTGAATCTATACATAGCACACGATAAAGTTGAACTACTTCAAAAATTTCAAATTTAATTTTTAATATGAATTCATTTAACTGAACTGTAAAGTTGCATTTTCCCCCATGTAACCATTAAAATATGAACATTCTTCCAAGTAAATCACTGATTTTATTTACCAAATGAAAACTTTAGTGACCACATTAGACCATTCATGATGGAATTTTTGCAAGATTCTAGTTGGAAATCCTATGAAAATAAACCAAAATTCACCAATTCTAATTTGACTTCCAAATCCCAATGAGATGTTTCTAACTTCATTGTTCTTACCGGTTTCTTGTCTTCCTTTGTTTTCTCTTGTAATGATAGATTGATAACATTCAACTAAGGAAGGACTCAGTCTGAAATATCTACTGGTTGGAGATGTGAAATACTTGATCTTGCCGTTATTGGACAGTTTTCTCTCTTCCTAAACACATAAAGGGAAAATATTCAGAAGTGATTCTCTTGAGGTTAGCATCAGTCAAAAGTATAACTTTGGTTGTAGATGTAAGACTAAAGGTGTTCGGTACAAGTGCTAAAACCTTTTTCATCTACATGCGTTTCAATATCAATCAAAAACACACTCTGTAGTCTGTTAAACTTAGAGGGCATCACCATCATAGTTACAAATACTATTGATACAGACTGTAATATATTGTATATTATATTATACCAGTATATTGATGGCGCAAATCGTGAGATCTGATTGGTCTAGACATCGAACTAGCGCGTCTAAAATGCGCGACAATGCACAGTTGGCACGCGTCCAGATTTTGATGTTCACTGTTCATCAAGAACGTTGTAGTCCGTGCAGGGATGGGAGCGCAAATGAAACCAGAAAATGTTGCGTCTTATCTTGTTTCCGATATTTTCAATATACTGGTATAATATAATAGCGATAAACCACCCCTGGGAATGGTATACCACTCGGTTTTGACCAGTGAACTCAATATATGCACTCGCTATCGCTCGTGCATATATTTTGTTCACTGGTCAAAACCTCTTGGTATACCATCCCCAGGGGTGGTTTATTGCTTAAATATTTAACCTGCAATAAACTACCGGGTACATATATACTGAGTACCAGAACTGTTATGAAATATGACCAATGTCCTTTAGTTCCACAACAAACTAAACAAATACAGCAGTCAAAGGAAGTTTTGTTCATTTCAAGTGCTGATAAACACTGACAAAGAGTACTAAAGGGATTGTTTTTACAAATTATGGCTTCAAAATGGCAAAGACTGTGCTTTGAGATGGACCTACAAGCTATTATAGCATACAAGATGACAATGTATCAGTCAATAGTATTATAACACAAATCTAGCCTCTGCCCTATACCATACATTACATGGCTGAAAAAGAGCCGATGCAGAGAGCTTTCTTGGCCAAAAGTCTATTGTCTGTCGGAACTCAGTTAAGTAAGAAAAGGGGTTAATTAGGTTCACTGAATATGCACTTAAATTCAAATAAAATTCCAGAATTTTTCAGGGGCTTTTCATCAGTTTTCCAGAAGTATCCAGATCAACTTTGGTCACTTTCCAGGAGTGTTAATACATTTTATTTGTCAACACACCTGCTTTTTAATATATATTTTGCACCTGTCTAATCAACACTTTACAAATATAACACCAATCCTTCAATGGATCGATTTTACAGGAGTCATTTGCACATGTCCTGGTCTTTCCAGGACATTATGAAACCTGTGGCATGATGACTCTGGATATGTCTAATTTGCTTATCCAGGTTTATATTATTCCCTACTTTCATCTCCTCCACCGACTCACCTTGTGGTCACTATCAAATAGATACATTGTAGCTTTCTCTTCAACACTGTAACTATTTGGAAGTGAGTACACATCTTCGTCTTCAGCTGGAGCTTCAGCTACCAGTAAATCAGCTGTTGGGAAATGAACCATCCTTCTCTCCCGCCAGTATTGCTTCTTGACAGCCATATACAGATGATTATCTGAAATGGAAATTGCAAAACGTTCTCAAAAATCTTCCATAAAAAAATACATTATAATATACCTAGTGTCAATCTATTTCGCCTCCATTGAAATTCAATAGACAACAGCACCCTCAGATATTTGTGCAATAATTTACCATATCATGCCAGGCATACTTTGCCAAAATAAGGTCAACTTCATGAATTATTGAACCATTAGTTTCTCCAGAAATAAGCATAATAATGTTTTCTAATGTATTTTAATGGTCCATAGGGTATATGATAAAACCTGTACAGATTGGATTATGTTTTACGGACCTTGGTGGTACTGCTTACAAGTCCTCCAAAGGTCGGGACCCTTAGCAGTAAACCTGCAAAACCTATATCCAGTCCGTCAATATTATTAATCAAAGTTTATCTTTTAAGATAGTCTGAAATTATTTAAGAACTAAATGCCATTATAAGCCTAGTACACAATTCACATTTCAGAATTAAGTTTTCTAACGTTCAGTCATAGACTGAAAAAAATCCAGTAAGAATTAGAAAATTTGTCAAGTTCTCTGCAGTATAAATAGTATTTAATGTAATAAATGTTTGAAAACTTCTAAGTGTCAAATATATGTGACATATAAATTTTTAAAGTGCATGTGCAACATTTTATTGAAAAATTTGAAAAAAGCTTACCTTTGTGTTCAACATAGTCTATACCAGAACATATAGCAAATGAGGCTAAGGTAGTTAGTTTGTCGTTATCATTATCAGAGAGTTTCACTAGTATAGCTCTGCCTTCATAATGTAAGGAATCTGCAGGATTATCACCATTTTCATAAGGCTGGCCTTCATAGGGTTCATCCCATGCCTCCAACACCTTCAGTTTGACTAAAGCAAGGAAAATTTACTTCACTGTAAGTCATATGATGCTGATAATTGTAAATAAAACTGACAACACCCCTCAATTACCTTTATTGTGAAACATTTACCAACCTCTGAAGATAAACACAGCCTACTCATACATTTACAGTATGTATAACCACATACACATATAAATGTACAGACACAACATCAACACACGCGAGATACTTGCACATACTGTCATACACATACATATACACACATATCCATCCATATGCACACACACACGCACACATGCACACACACACACACACACACACACGCACACACAGCTAATTGTCACAAATAATTAATTCCCGTCATTTACTTGTACTGAACATTTGAACAACTTCAGTATTCCTACCATTACTATATATTGGCCCACCTATATGTTAATTTTTTTCAGTTAACTTCACATACCAATATCAACATGTAATATCCCTCTATTAAGTGGGGTTAACAAATAAATAAACTTTGCCTCTGATTACAAAAAGTTAATTTATGGGCATTATCTGCAAGGACATAGAAAACTGTGAACCTAAATTGACACCAAATTGTTTAGATAGTTAGACAATAACTATGTACTAATGTCTGAGGAGTAACCACATAGTTTGGTTTCTATTGACTTACCATCTGTCCACTCATCTCTAACCATCTTTTGCAGATAACGGATGACGCTGTTCATTCTTGTGCTCATCACACGATCAGAACATCTGTAAAATGTCAACATTAAAGTCACGATGTGATAACATAAAACCGTCATTAATTTAAGGTATTCAAATGTGTTATTGAAGAGTTTGGTGATATTGTGAGACATTGTATGAAATGTATTTGAAGACCAGTCAAAGTTATATACCGATATTACTATCTATCCAGGACACCAACTCTTATATTTAAGATGTGTTTAAAATTTAGTTTATAATAATTTTGTATCAATACAACACCAAGGGCTATGAGACTGGTAAAATCTTTAACACCTGCCAATTTGAAACTAAGAAAGACATATCATGTGTATTATGGGTATTTTTCCATTACCATTTTTGCAAAATCTCAGGAAAACTTTTGACACCGGCAGCTATACATGCAAATCTTACTTTATCTCAGACATTGGCAGCTATGCATGCAAATCTTATATTACTGATATATTTGGATACCTATATTGTTCACTGTCACCATTACAAAGTAACGTAATGCAAAGAAGTTCCACATACTATTAGACTATCACTGCAGAACATTAACATTGTATACATTCCAACAGAACTGAAGTGTAGTGTTTTAGCAGTATTTAATCCTATCAAATGAAGAAACATACTTGGGTCTGTTGTCATGTCTCTTGCAATTACATGCATGTTTCTAGGATATATTACAGAGAAAATATGATATATACAGAATTATTTTCTTTCAAATTTATATTAAAAGCCGTCCTTTCCTTTTGGGTTGTTGATAAACATGGTACATTACTGCAATTAAACCTACCTGCTATTTGGTGTTGACCCTTTAATACCACTAGTACAGTCTACACATTCTCTGTCCTCACTACCACACCAGCTAGCACTTCTCTCTGAATTCTCAAATTCAACATTCCTTCCAGCATATTGAATAAGTCTAGAAAATTCACAGAAAATGTTAGATTGGCAAGTTTGTTAAGAATGAAAGAAATCCAATGCAATTAAATATAAGAATTCAAGTAATTAATATCAGATATACCTTTATAAAATACTGCTGATGAGGAGATTGTACACTGGTACTTGCTTCATTTCATAACAAAATGAACAATCAACATTTACAATGTAATTTATGTATATTATTTCCATATATCTTTACATGATTAAAGTTTTTTTTAAAAATTGGTCTCTATGATAGTGTTAACTTGAAGAGTTATTTTCAATTCATTCATTCATTCATTCATTCAATGTTATTTCACTAATTTGTTTATACAACATGTAGTACATGTGCGTATGTATGTATGTATGTATGTATGTGCGTATGTATGTATGTATGTATTTATGTGGGTGTGTGTGACTGACTGTCTGTCTGTCTGTCTGTCTGTCTGTCTGTGTACCTGACTTTCATTATAAAACTACAGTTCAGATTACTCGACTGACTAGATTTAAACGCATCTATGTGATTATCAGTTCTTATTTGGGAACAGAATCATAACATTAATATCTATCATATTTTTATAGATCAATAATCATAATCATCATCTTTATCTTGATTGTAAATTAAATTTACAGTCATTTGTTTCCAGCAACAATTAGAAGTTGATGAGGAAACATGTATTCTGTAAGGTACACAAAGACATCTGTAAAGAACTGCCTATGTGTTTGTTTACCTGCCGAAGTCAGCTTCCATATCTCGAGTTACATGTCTATCTAATGCACCAACGGTTGCAACATCAGAGGCAAACACTGTAGGATAATGGTCTCCATTGTTCAGAACATGTTCAGTCAGATCACATCCTGGAACTTTAGCCGGATCTGTAGGTGACATTTTAAAGAATAATGATTGAGGCAAACAAAAGTAACTTGAAGTCACTTTTGAAAGCAGATATTGAAATAAATAACAATTGCTTTGTAGCTGTATCAGTTATTGATTCAACTTTACCCTAACAACACACAGACCTAGTAGTTTGAAGTGTACAGTAAGGTAAAATGTAGATAGAGGTAGGGGTGAATCTTAAACAAATACAGTCATTCTTACTAGGTTTTGACCAACCTGACCTGTCAATGAAATCAACTTTTAGTTTTATCGGCTAGGAGCACATGCTCCTCAAACTTCAGATACCAGTTAACTTACTGCAAATATTTTTAACACCATTCGTTCCAGCCAGTTTTACTTGCTCTTAGTCTACTTAATCTTATAAGAAAAACACACGAGTTGTGTATACTATCTTAAAGTGTCTTTTTTTTAGTTTTATCCTGATTTTAATAAACACTGAAACTGTGAATCAGACGCACTTTGTTTTGATAACTTATAGCTATATATAGCTATGTAATTATCTGAGAAAAATGGTGATGACATACTAAATTATGATGACAAGCTGGCTTCAGATTTTACTGGTTAAATATGAATACAATCAAATTTTTAATTCCTCACCAAGTTAGTCTAGTCCCTATACAGTATTGTTACGATTTACACCCCCACTCACAGTTAGAGACCACATTGGCATCCAGACTAACACCAAGTTGTTATTAACTAAATGTAGGTTGTTCTACAATTACATACCATACACCTCATCAATCAAATCAAGTACTCTTTCTTCCAGTTCACTCGCTGTCATGGTAACACCAGATGTTTCATAATATGGGGTTTCCTCATCAGCACCTTGGATGTGAACTTGAACTTTGTCACTGTACAGAATCAGACCAATGTCACGTTGTATACCCTGTAGAAATCAGACAAGCCTATTTCAGACATGTTGGATATTACACCTGCTTATGAATACCTCTTATCATGATGGAGGACAAGTTACTGTAACTTTATAAGTTTGACGAAAAAAAAAATTTGAAAGGTAACTACGTTATTTCTGTGTTCATAATATATACCTAAACATTCCCTTTGTTTATATTTTAAAGTTCAAAACTGATTCTTAATCACATCATTTTGATTTCCTAACATGATTGAATCAGTGTGGTGTTTTATTTAGTACATGTACATAAAAGTAGACAAAATATATATTTTTTTGAGTGTTAACTTAATTACTCTGTGTATACATCATTTATCGAAAAGATTACTTTTGTTTATGTTCAAAATGCATTTTTGAAAACATCATTTTCCAGGCATGTCATTTAACTTTCCATAACAATATTATAAAATTCCATGAAATTATTTACAAACTGATTTGAATTAAAGGACATTTGTGTTAATATTTTCAGT
Source organism: Glandiceps talaboti (assembly GCF_964340395.1). Taxonomy (NCBI): domain Eukaryota; kingdom Metazoa; phylum Hemichordata; class Enteropneusta; family Spengelidae; genus Glandiceps; species Glandiceps talaboti. The sequence continues at coordinate 2,893,383 of NC_135553.1, read as the reverse complement.
GAACATGAGTAATTACATTGAGCCAAAGCCTTCATAGTTACAATATTATTTGTAGTATACACTCATTGAAAAGTTATTGGATAGGGAAGGACATTTTTACAATGTTTTGTTAAGGGTAGTAAGTAGGTAAACTCTACCTGAGTTCCCTTGTCATTTACCAGGGTTCTCTATTGGTGTTTTTGTTAAGGGTGGTAAGTAGGTGAAATCTATCTGAGTTCCCCTATCATTTTACTGGGGTCTCTACCAGTGTTTTTGTTAAAGGGCGATAAGTAGGTAAAATCTACCAAGTTCCCCTGTCATTTTACTGGGTTCCCCACCAAAATTATGGTACATGTATTGGAAACTATGTCAGTTTTACCATAATCCCTCATTCTGTTACCGATGTTCCCCAACCTTAGCAAAAACACTATTTTAATGAATAACTCTAAACATTATACTTGATTTTGAATATTTCATGTTCATTTCAAAATACCGATACTTTCTTGTAACACAGAAATGAAGGTCTTTCTTAGTCATTTGTAATTTCATGTGCATCTACCATTATTCATTTTGCTATCAAACTTAATAATTTATCTATGGTACTGTAATCTCAACTACTACATACTCTAACATTTACACACTGTCTTTTTTTCTACTTGACAATCACCATAGCATTTTAACCGTTTCATGGTCGAAAACAGATAAAGAATAACTTTTCACACCCAGCTTGCTACGGAATGTTCTCACTTCCATGACAAAACTTGTATGAATGTTGTTTGTACAAACAAAATCATTATACATCCTATATTTAGACACCTCCAAGGACACCAGGTCTTAGAAGAATCAATAGTATGGTTGATTGTAGACTGTTGACAGTCGCTAGTGCTTTCTTTTGCTACGTTTTATCTAAAACTAAAGTCGTCGCCTTGCTCCGATCCAGAGCAATACTAAAACTGCGTACTGATTAGCAAACAGCAAGTGCCAGAGGCACAAGCGTGCCTATGGCACCCACAGTTTCCTATTAGTACGCGTTAGTATTCAGTGCTATGGAGCAAGGCAACGACTTTGTTTTAGATGAAACGTAGCAAAAAAGGCACGAACAACTGTCTAGGTTGATTATTCATTATGCACATCTGGATATTCTAGACATCTACATACAAGGTCAATCTGATTAAAAATCTGAAGTAGTGAATTTGGTGTAATTTCTTTATTTACCTCTGCTTCCTTTAGTTTATTGTTGTTTGTTTTTTTTAATTTCGTCAGTGAGCGCTTTCTTCCTAAATCTAGGAATTACTGCTCAACTCCTCTGTACTGAGTAACCCACTCAACCAATGAGAACACATCTTACATCAAAACTTATGGGTACACTACCTTGGAAAATTCAGTTCAAATAGAGCTTGAGTGCAGACGACAGTAATGTTATTGTTATCGTTTTGGTGGGTTTGATGGTTTTCAGTTTCAATCCTCCAGTGTTAACTGTAAGGCAGATTTTGATAGGCTACAAATACATGCGAGATTTGAACATAAACACCTATGGTATTGGGTCAGATGTAAGAAGGACATGTTCACTTTCAGAACAACAAATTGAAAACGAATGACATTAAATGAAGGAAATAGAGGTAAATACAAAAAATCGCATTTGTATTCACTACATCAGATTTTAATCAGATTGTCATAATAGTTTGTAAAACCCAGCAAATATTATTCTTATACTACTACTGGCATCTATATTGCTGAATATTTACAAAAATACTGTACTAAATACATAAATGTTTTTAATATAGAGAGTTCAACTTTTCATTAAAATAGAAATTACATCTGATTCATTTCTGTATGTCTATTAATTCAAAACAACATTTAGCACTAACATTATATTATAACCCAGACTGGTTTTATTTTCAAAAGTTTTATAAATATCAAAGGATTGACCACTGAAATATCCCTAACTGAAGTTTTCAGTTTAAATAGGTCAAGCCATCTAACATTTCAACCATGCATGTTATTCATATGATGGTGCACTGTACGTTCATAAGTCTAAAATTACCACATGATGGGACAATACTGCTGAAGTGAAACAGATAATGCAAGATTTGATTACATGTACTCAGACTATTAAATTTCACAACTGTGTGTACATGGAGGCTGTGAATTACCAGGGTATTTGGTGTGCACATGTACATACAATACATATGACTAATAATGAAGATTATAATCTTGATTGCACCATGGGCAAGCAAAGTTGTACACTTTTGAACAGAAAGTATGTGTGCACTAATATATATCCCATTATCATGTTATTCAGACAGATTGTACAGGGTTTATGTGAAATCTTATGAAATTATGAACCAATGAAATAATTAATATATTCAATTTGATAAATAGACCAAATCTATATTTTATATATACAACTGTACTACCGTACTGGAAGCAAACAAGCTCACCACAGGTACATCTGAGTAATGCTGGGGTACAACATAAAGAACTGATATAGATGTATGTAGGTGTGTTTTGTCTGTAGCACCCTTGTCCACTTGCTGAATAGGCTTTGACAAGCTATAGCATAGAAATAAAAGTCCATAACCCATGCTCACAAGAGTCACAACTTAACACAGGACAGTGACTATTCATTTTCTCAGTTTACATCAAGACAGCATGGCTTGCAGGTTACTTTAGATATGTTCCTGATGGTATAAATATCATACAACAACTCTCATTTCAACTTACATGGAAAAGATTAATACACTGTTTCACTATAGTATCCACCAAATCTTCCATTGATTTACCACCTATTCCACCGCTCTTAAAATTCAGGACTGCACCAGAACCAGATCTTAAATACTCGTTAGTATTACCACCTTCATGAGCTGTTTTGGTCTTGAACCCATCAGCTATTAAAACCTGAAAAACAAACAAATAAAAAACAAATATGCATTTTAAATTAACCTTTATCTAAGCTTTAACAACTACTACAGTTGTATGTTCTTCAGTGCTGGATTTAATTTAACTGAGTACGGGCATAAGATTTTTTTCTGTGGAAATAAGTCTCACTAACATACTTTACAAGTTGTCATATATCTAGATCTATATTTAGCTGTTGTGAAATGTGTCAACAACATATGGCAGGTCAACTGGATGAGGTATTTACAAGGAGTGTCTAATTTCCTCTTGCAAACTAGGTCTCAAATTATGTTATGTGCCAAAATAGGTACACTACAGTAGCATACAGACTATTTATTTATTTATTGCATCCCTTTTGTATCAGGGGCTCACTATTAGTCACTACCATTGTTAGGAGCAGCACTAACAAAAAATTAAAATACATACACTACTAAAAAAAGACGAGTAAAAACATATAAAGGAACAAACATAACAAAATAAACCAAAGTGAGGTAAGAATATTAATAAATACAATGTACACAGACTATGTAGTATCCCGACTATAAATTCACAATTTAATACACAGGCTTTTCTACCTTCATCATTTCAAAAAGTTGGCATATATATGACACCAAATCTTTGTTACCTGAACATACCATAGTACTTTCTTTAACAGAAACTTTCCTACAAAAGGCATACTTATATACATAATATATGTCACTGCATAAACCATTTTGTCATTGACAAATATTTTTCTTTTAACTGAAATATTTGTGATGAAATATGTAAAGTATATATTGCATTGATTTTAAAATCAATGTTTGTGGAACATACGTGTGGTTTAATGCCTTGATGTAAACATACAGTATTTATTTCTAAACATAGTTGTAGGATGGGGTGAAGGGAGAAAGGGGGGATTATCTGTTTTCCCCCCAAATGATCCATCTTTTACAAATATATTGTTTATCTCGTCTGTATATTTCTATAATCACACTTTCAATCTCATCAAATTAATTCAAACTGTGTTGGAAAGTGTTCCATAACAAAAAAACAGGAAATAAATAAGGAAGTAAATAAATCTGAGCCTAGATCGAACTGCTGACACTTGTTGTTGTAAATGGTACAGGTGTATTGTGTCTGGTAACAAAAGCCAGTTATATGTAGGAGGTCTCTATGTCACGACTCTGATAAAGAATATCAAAAGGTCAAAGGTCATCACGTCACAATTAACCAACTGAGGCTGATCTAGTGAACCAAGGTATGTTGACAAGTTGCTATGGTGATGATGATGTCGATAATAAGCTATACAAACAGGAGGCATGATTTTACATATCACGATGTGCCACCTATGCCAATGACAGTACAATAATTTAAGCCAATTTTTCCCTTTGATATTGGCAGAGGATTGTGCAAGCTAAGTTCAAACTAACTAAATAGGGGTTATTATCTCTGATGATTGTGGTCAACATCCTGGTACAATAAAGTGATATGCATAAAAACACTTTTCCTGTCAACATAAAGTTAATGACATTTTCAAAGTGTCAGAGCTGGTAAGGTATGTACAAACACTTTCTGGCCTACACATAATAAAATGTTATTTTATGTATCATTACTATGCATGTAACAATAAAGTATACAGTCATTAATTTCAAATGAAAATTTGTTTGGAAAAAGTTTGAACTGGAAAGTTATAAAGTTGAATATGTAATCAATACTTATATTTCTGACATGTCTATCATGTTGTTGTAAAGGGAATAATCATTTCTACCAGTAAACTCTTAGCAGCCATACATTTTGTTATTGCCATGGAAACCATATATTCAATCTAAGACATTCTTGTCAGAATAGTAATTGGATTGAAGACTTAGTGTTTGGTAGTCATGGTAAAGTACACAAATAAACAATGTCAATATTCTGCTCAATACTTCTAAAGTTTACACAGAAATATGTGACCTGTAAATTGTCTTAATGAAAGGGTTGCTTGAGAGAAATTATCTTGAAATTTGATAAGTGCAATCAAGTATAATGGCATGAACATGTAAATGTATGGTCTAAGGATAGGTTTACATGATGATGTTTTCAAAGAAAATGCTAAAATAGTTTTCATTTTAATGCATTTTCATGTGTCTACACGATTAGCGCTGCGAATCTTTTTGATCATGCACACGGAAACACTAAAGATGGAACCATTTGAAATTAACGATGATGTTGCACATGTCATGTACATACATATCACAGACACTGTGTTTAATTTAGTCAATGATGGGGTCGTTCTGGAGGTTAAATTTGTGCATTTTTGAATTGTTGTTTTTTGGTTATTTACAAGACTTTTCAAACCTTTCTGTTTTTGCCCAAATACACAACTCCAATTTTTGAATGAAAATGGGTCATTTAAAAAAAAAACACTTTTGGAAGTGTTTCCAAATTGTGTTTTCGTGTGCGTTTGTGTCAGCTCTGTGTAGACAGTAGGTGCAAATGAAACACAATATAGCTGCATTTTCATTTCAAACAGCATCATGTAAATGGGGGCCAAACTACAGGTATTCTGCAGCATATTGTTAGAAGGGTGAAGTCTGTGGATGACTCACAATAGAAAAGGGGTTCGGAAAACAGCAGTAATAGAAATGACAATACAAGCAAGCAGTAGGATACACTGGGAACTCTGTTCTTTATATACACGCGCACTCCAACTTGTAACTGAAACTTACATCACACAAGAATGCACACGCACTCCAACTTGTAATTGAAACTTACATCACACAAGAAATTTTGATTTGATCGTCTGCCTTATCGGTGGGCTGCGTGCTGATTGGTTCAATGATTATGTATGACGTATGACTATATAATGAGTTCATCAGAAACGGCAACAATGTTAACAACAACAACGTATAACACAAAATATGAATCAATAAATGTAATTCACGACTGAGTCATAAAAGGGCCCAGGTAAACAAAGACACTATTGTGGTGAGAGTCATAACAAACTTGGCTGCTGATATCATTCTTGATAAAATTCACTATAGTATGGTATAAAAGTTACACTGTGACTGGCAGTATATATATATATATATATCATTGTGCCAAAGAGTACATGCATTCATTAATAAATTACTTTTGAAACATGTGTCTGCTTACCATTGGTCCATTCATTCAAGTTATATGTAAAGTAGTATGTAAACAAGTTGTGCCTAGATTTCCGATACTCAAAAGTGACATGTCTCTCTTCACATTTCCTGTGCTGTTTTTATCAGTTTGTTTCGACCAGGATTTTCATTTCCCCCTTTCCTTCCCCACTATCTTCTATTTCTGACCCACATATTTTAAATATTTTGTGTGTGTGTGTGTATATATATATATATATATATATATATATATATATATATATATATATATATATATATATATATATATATATATATATATATATATATACATACATACATACATACATACATACATACATACATACATACATACATACATACATACATACATACATACATACATACATACATACATACATACATACATACATACATACATACATACATACATACATACATACATACATACATACATACATATATATATATATATATATGTGTGTGTGTGTGTGTGTGTGTGTGTGTGTGTGTGTGTACATACCAATATATAAGACTTATTTTTTACATCAATTTGATCAAAAATAGTTGGAATTTAAAATCAGAAATATATACTTTTTGCCAGAGATTCATAACAAGCAAATCAATTTTGTTAAAATATTCATGTCAACATATCTTAGTACTTTATGTATGTTATGTATTACATATTTTCTCCAGCATATCAATTTGATTTTGTTCATAGAAATATACTTTGCATATTGATACATAGAAAATTTACAGAAATCACAGAAATTTACAGAAATTTTCTGCTTCAATACCGATAGAATTAATATGATTCAACTCATACCTTTTCTCCTTCTTTATACATAGCTGTTCTGACTTTCTGTAGACATTCAAATAATACTGGATGTGCTCTGTAGTATTGAGAGTCAGACGATTTGAAATCTTTCACATGGTAGTTTAGGGACAGTCTCAGATCTTCCTGGTCAGTGGAATCAAACAACTGAGCTCCAGTATTGAATGGATCTTCATGTTCTTCAGCTTCTGAGCCAGTCAGTTCCACTGGTACAAAGACATTACCACTAGGAAATCTTACACCAGATTCATCTGTAGATACAATAAACCAGAAAGAGATATAAATACAGGAATAGTTCTTGATTTCTATTTATTTTATTTACACTGTTTTATTTCTTCTATGATTCAGCCTACAGTGTAGGTGTGTCTTAATTCTGCCTTTCATGCAGATTCCGTGTACTTTTTGTTTTAAGTCTGGTTGTATAAATATGTGCATGCAACTTAGTGTGTGGATTTTTTAGAAAATTTACTTCAATCCGTGGTTCATCTGTGATTTATAAAGTCTGAGACCAAATTCATTTTTGTTTCACACGATATGAAGGAAAATAAGAATGTCAGTGTGTGATTGTAAGTAATAGCAATTGATTCTTTTGGCGCCTGACAACAAGTTTATGAACAATAGTTGTGGGGAGGGAGAGGGGTATTTGGTATGTATATATACAGCATACAAGACATAAATACCACAACATACACACTTTATACTGTGTATATACACAATGTAGCCTTACATCAAAGCTACATGTTTTGTGTTTATTTTGGTTTAAACTATGAACTGCTGATAGAAATCCAAAATAGTGGAAATAAAAATAACTTGATTAAAACTGAGAATCAAAAGTCCACATAAAATATACATACATAATAAAATCACAAACTTCAAAATTGAAACATAAATAAACTGACCCACAGCTAGATGAAAACAAAGTCAGACTACAGAAAACATTCTAAAATACCAAGAGGCCTAGAGCTAGTCTATGGGGGCCCAGGATTCTTTGACAAAATGTGCATGCTTGGGTAGCTAGGATTTATTTACAAGGATGATGGCAAAAAATTGTGATACACAAATTAACGTACAAGGAAAATAGGAACAAGTCAAGATACAAGCTATGAATCACTAGACCCCGTTCCGATTACTTGATTCCCCACTATGTCAACGGCGACAAGTGAACAAGGTCAAGTCCCACGGTCAAGTACGATACTTGATGATCAATCTGGTGAGTAAAGTCACATCACGAAACACACCGTGATCGTTATTTCACCTAGTACACGTAGCAGTTATTGGTTGTTCACATTCATTTACACTAGGTTTATGAAATCAAGAGACACGATCGACGGACTGAGCTGAAAGCTCCACTAATCCCACAAGGAAACAATCATCACTTCAAGTTGAACGATGAACTAGCTCGACCTCATTTGACTCGTGTACGTTCTTTAAGCTTTGTTTATATTTACCTGCCAGTGCTCCACACCATACTGCCCCGATTATCAACAATATCTTGCTGCGAATCATTGTTGTGTCGTTCGTGTTTACCACACGATACACCTGTATATGACTGTGGGTGCCTCTTCAATGTACGACAACTTTTTGCGTCAACTTTCCCGGAACTTTGACAAGGAAGTAAAGTCACGTGATTCTTGTACGATTGTGATAGCGCCTCATAGCGATGGAAATGTTTCCCTTGGCTCTTTTGTTTCTGCTATTCTTCTTCCGCTCAGTGATTCAAGTCATTTTATCTCGATTCTGGAGGCGGAGGATTTCCTTCTATGGAAGATCACAGAAGGAGACATTTCAGATTTGACCTCTAAAAAATTTAAACGGAAACAGTTATATATATTGTGGAGTAATCATATCTGTGAGTTCAAAACGTTGCGCATTGTTGCTGATTTACAGAAATAAATTAATATAATCTAATATAATCTAAACTAAACTAAACTAATCTAAACTAACACAATATAATACTATACTATAATACAATATAATACAATATAATATAACATAATATAATATAATATAATACAATACAATACAATACAATACAATACAATATAATATAATATAATATAATATAATATAATATAATATAATACAATACAATATAATACAATATAATATAATATAATATAATATAATATAAAATAATATAATATAATATAATATAATATAATATAATATAATATAACATAACATAACATAACATAACATAATATAATATAATATAATATAACATGTACATGTCTTTTTGTTACAAGTCGCTTCGTTTTGAATGTTAGCTGGCTAACAGAATGAGACTGTTAATATTGATTACAGTTTTAATTTCTAAAATCAACATCTCGTTCCATTACCACATTAAAGTCCAGCATCGAAAGTGACCCCCCCCCCCTATACTTTTGACATTGTCTGCGTTCTTTTCCTAGCTTCGTAAATTGGGATTTCGATGTTCAATTAACTATTAATTACATATATTAATGTCATTACTTATCATGAATTCTCGATCTCATGAATGTTAGTTTCGTTCATTGTTTGGTGTGATAGATTTTGATAAAATATAACACTAAATACTTTCTGACCCGGTGCTCATCAATATGAACTCTGTTTAGCCCCATAAACTATTTTGTTACGTCACGTGCCAAGGACTTCAAGTTGGAAGAATGAAATAGAGATGTACCGTGCATGCGCAGCAAGAAAAGTCGGTGCAACAGGCCGAGGATACTATAGTGACAAGCACATAGCAACGGTAGAGGATAGCATATCATGATACGCGTTCTTGCCGTACCTAAAGTGGCACAAAGTGAAAAGCTTCTTACTCAAGTGAAAATACTCTGACATAAAACCCCGATTAAACTATTCTAGTGTCGTGTTATCGTTATTGCATGCCTTCTAGATCTATCACATTACAAATGTCTTCTGACACTAGCCCCGTCTACACGGCACTAAAAATCCTACCTGAGGTAGGACTTGGGACTGCCTCAGGTTGGACACACGACCTACGTGTAGATGGGGCTACTGTTTGAACAGTTGATTGCATAATAGATATTTCCTCGAAAATGTCTATATAAATTACGTCATCCGATTGTATCTAATACCAAATTTGGGTGGTTAAATATATACTTCAGTAAGTAGACTACTCCGAGTACTTGTTGCATGAAAATATACGCCCAAAAACGTAACCCAGTTTTGTGCCCCTTTACTGGTAATGAAAATGTGTACCTGTGCACATGTAAGCTTATACGCCGGTGATTGCAGCTAGTGGACTGAAGAGGGAAGTTTCTTCTTGTAATCCCTCATTTACACAAAAAACATAAACACACACATACATCATCACACAATACATGCACATGTACATGAATAAACACACAGTGACACACGTACACACACACACACACACACACACACACACACACACACACACACACATATACACATACACATACACATACACACATTAATAAAGTGGGTGTCGGTAGGTAAAACAACGTCTCCACTTGAAACGAACGTACTTTTTAATAACAACCCTCGTTTACCTTGTTGTCCTTGAACCTTTGGTTGTTGTTCACTGACTAGCGAAAGCGTTAATTCTGGTTACAATAAACTCTTCAACCTCGAATTATGCATACACAGTGCAGTGAAATGTGTCGTAACATGTACAGAACTCGCCGGGGTGTGGTCGACGCCCCACAAACCAACGTTATGATAATTGCATCTTGCATTGTCGTTCGTGCGGTTTTCTAGTTGTATGAAAGGGAAAACATTAGAAATTGCACTATCTCACGATTAAAAAGAATATGCTATTCAGCAAATATGTTTATTAATATTATCCTGATGATATATGTTACAGTTCTCTGTGTTCACAGTAGGCTTTAATAGAATCATGAGTAAAAATTTAGTCTGATCGATTTTTGCATGATTTATTTGCTTCAAATTTGCACTATTATAATCAATGATTTTGCATAGTACATAGTAACTGGTGATATAATGACACCTGTAGCTATTCTGTAAAGAAAACAAATGACCTTTTAATGCCACTGTCCCCATTCACTGCATTGTACGTGTACGCGTGTAAACACACTATTAGCTGCCACGTCACCATACAATAGCTGTTGACCTCGATTTTTATCTCACTCAAGCTATCATGTCAAAAAGCTATTGGCTCATTGTCATTTAAAGTGTTGCATACAATTTTATGACATTTATATGGAAAATTAAGTATGCATGACGTGTCAAACGACAACTTTGAATAAGTTACACGGACGCGATTTCAGGTATGGGGATATAGCTCAGTGGTAGAGCATTCGACTGCAGATCGAGAGGTCCCTGGTTCGAACCCGGGTGTCCCCTTGTAATCTTTTGGTATATTCAACAAGTTATTTCTTTCGATGTGATTTTCATTTTTGATTACAAGTTATCCGAAAATGTCACAATTATTAACAAAATTTGTATGAATTTTAGTGTTTGCACATAGAGTTCTCATTCTCATGTTGGTATTTTTTAACCAGCAACTTGACGAATACACGGAAGGCTATATTGAAAATTATTCTGACTAGCCAAATTTTCCATATTCATGTAGCGATGTTTTCCCCCTATTCCTAAAAGTGGCCATGGCTAAACATAGTGGATTGATTGAGCACTTTAGGGAGGTTTCATTAATAAATTAAGCTTATAGGGGGAATCACACACATTCTATGCGAAAATGTGACCCTTCGAATTCCCCGATTTCGTTTTCTAAAAAGTGACCCTCTCCCTCGTCCATGTTTGGATCTAACTGGCATAACAAACTGAACACATCTGTAAAAGACTAGATGGATGCACTCCCGACATTGTTAGTCCTAAGACAAATACCTGACTTGTACACAACTAGGACAGAACACGGAGGAAAAATATATATCCAACATCTCTAGCTCTCCATTCCCACTCGTACTAGGATGAACCAATATTATATGTTCTTAGTGCTGAGCACACTATAGATTTGGTAAATGAAACTGGAATACCGTAAATTGCAAATGTTCTAAATGATTGCTCGTTTGTGACATCATCTTTCTTAGATTTGGAAACGTTTTTAACAATGGAACTACATGCTGACCGAAAAGGTTTGTTTAAACTCATAGCACGATATACATTATCTATTTATTTATTTATTTATCTATTTATTTATTTATGTATGTATGTATGTATGTATGTATGTATGTATGTATGTATGTATGTATGTATGTATGTATGTATGTATGTATGTATGTATGTATGTATGTATGTATGTATGTATGTATGTATGTATGTATGTATGTATGTATGTATGTATGTATGTATGTATGTATGTATGTATGTATGTATGTATGTATGTATTTATTTATTTATTTATTTATTTATTTATTAAGCCTTCACTAGAAGAGAAACAAAAAAACTAACACAATTCATGACAATACAATACAATCACAGAACTAGATTTGGCAGTTATGTTATTATTGTTTATTTTCCTTTATTGTTTAAATCTATTTGTAATTATTCACCGTCTTTTAATTTCAAAATTACAAAAAAAAATATACATGACAGCCGCACTGTGTGCAAAATGGCTTATGCTTTTCGAGATATCTGTAGTTAGGACAGGTCAGGCGTCTCACTTCAAGCTTATGATGCTACTTCCGTTCTTTTGTGTTCAAAATGTCGTCAAGACAGTTTTAGGAAGATATTATTTATTTATTTTTAGATCGTTTTGGAACTCTTGTCGTATTTGTTTCATGAATTCTCCGCCACCACACAGGACATCTACAGCTGTCATCGCTAAACTTTTAGCGTTGATCAAAGTTGGTTCCTGGGCCTCATTTGCGCCTATTTGATAGCAATGGAAGAAAAATGAACAAGAAATATCAAAAATGAAGTTTATATAGTCTGTCTATAGAAGTCTAAAAACAATACTCCAAACCCCTCTCCGATCATCCTTTCCCGTCAAAGTGAGGCGCCAAATTTCACCAGTATTTGTTTTTATCTTTGTCAAAGCCATGACTCGGAGTTTTGACGGCAAATACCTTTTAAAATTGTGAATGACAAGTCAAAAACGTAATTAATCTTGGTTACTTGGAATCAGTTCAATCCATAATGTTTGTTCTTATCAAAGCTTCGATTTAATTAAAATCTAAATTAATTAAACTACCAACACCTGCTATTGATGTTTGCAACCAATCATTTGAAAGTGTTCCCTTAAAATTTAATTAAAAATGCAAATTAAACTACACTATTGGGTTTGAATAAAAGGACAAGTCCAAGTCTGGTTAAAACTGCTTTATTTGAATCCCGACGTTTCGACTGTGCACAGACAGTCTTTTTCAAGGGCTATAAAAAAAACTGGACAGCAGGTAAACTATTGACCACTGCCATGGCTGTCTACATCCTAAAATCAAAAAGTGTTCTTTTCATTAAAAACGTGATTTAATTAAACCGTGAGGGTAGACCGGTTGTTGGATTTTAGACTTTTCATATAGCGGCCTCCTCTCAGTACGTGGTCAACCATGGCTACAGCGTTCTTCGGGCCCGGGGGTATACGATCTATCTACCAAACCCCCTTTAGTATTCTACGTACCTGTAGCGTCTGTAAATTCTCTGGTATGACACGCAATGTCTGTCTCTAACCCAAAGAATGGGTGTATCCCAGGTACTTCGTAGGTAACATTACCCATATCGGTTGACCCATTTCCTGCTAATTTCTCCTCTTCCTCCGTTGACATAAACTTCACTCCAAGATTCTTGGCATTTTCCGAAAATAAGTTGGCCAATATTTTGTTGTTGATGAGGTTAAGCATCAAAGCTTCGAATTTGTATTCCATCTGGAGGAAGAGAAACATATACATTATAATATCATACAAGTTGATAGACTGTAGGTGGCGCTCTCTGTGACGGATAGGCGCCGATACAACAATATAGTGTGGCACTGGTAGCAGAACGAGCCCAAGCCTGTATTTTACCACGTGACCCAACACAAGGTTGTTTGAGATGTTACAATTTGGCACTGTTTTCTTTAATAGGAAATAAACCAATGGCGTTTAAGAAGATTACTTCAAGATGTTGCACTGATACTCTTTTTAGCAATGTGTGATATAACTTTTCTTCATTAAGTACATGATTATTTTTATCACAAACATATTTACTTTACAACCAGTAGATTTTGCAGCGCCTTCAGCACACGCGATCGTCCTTTTCTTCAGTTCTTCAAGTTCGGCCGATGTAGGAGTTCGTAGATAAAAACTGACTTCAGTCTTTTCAGGAATAATGTTTGGTTTGGCCCCACCATTAGATATGACACCTTGAATAGGTAAAGACAATAAAAGAGTCTCCGATAATAAATGTTCATATGGCACTTAGGTATGTGAATAAGCTTTATCATAACTATCAACAACAACAACAACAACAACAACAACAACAACAACAACAACAACATAATCATCGTCAGAGTATTATCAAGGACAGACCAATACTAACTAGAACTCACTCGTGTCGGGGACACTTCACTTACCATGAGTTCTCCATGATGGTTTGAGTTGTTGCCTCATCACAGACATATTCTGATAAAACATGACGGCAGCATCCAAAGCATTGATACCTTCCCAGGGTGCATAGGATGCATGTGCTGCTTTACCATAGAATGTGACATAAAACCTTTGAATAAATAACACAATGACGCTACGATAATTCAACTTCCAATGATCTTATTTCATCTAGAGTGCACAATTATTCTTTTTATTTAATTTGCATATGGCAACAATACATGATAATACAATTTACATAAAAACTAAATGGCCCCGGATTGATCTTGCACTACATGGCACTTATTGAAGCAACTCTTTGTGGAATTTACTTGGTCTCAAAAATGATTGAGATATGTTTACCACAACATAAGGTGGAACACTTTCAGACTCCAAAATCATTTAATAGGGCAGCCGGTGGGGACTATAGTAAATTCTTCCTTCATTATTAGTAATTTATTACCAACAGTCTGCTGGATAAGATTTCCAGATCTTGTTATTTTGAAAAGTAGAGTTCGCAACGTGACATATACTTACTCTATCATGGCCAACGCTGGCGGTGAGGGCGTATTCACATCTCGTTCCATTGGATGACACATCATAGCTATGTCTATGTCCTTGAAAGCACCCCCGTCAATCAATTTAACCTTTCCACCACCCCCTTCCTCTGCCGGGGTACCTAAAACTGTAACCTACAATCATATATAATACATAAGACAGCTGTGCACAGAATGTTGGTAATTCGTGTAGCATGAAACTCTTGACCACAGCGACACGTACTAATACAACTATTGCGTATATTTGTGTCAATATTACACGAATCACACGACGTATGTTCCCCTATACTCTTTCCAGAAAGATAGGGGAATACAATCAAGTCAAAACGTTATAGTTAGCCTGCAATCTGATTAAAATCCGATGTGTAGATAGGCCTCTTTTACTTTAAATGTACTTTTACTTCATCGTAATTGTGTCTTTTAAATGCGTCTTTTGTCTTCCGGGTGTCACCGCCTATCTCACCCTGGGAGGGCGGCGCCCACTCGGAATAAAAATAAACGACACAAAACGATGGAAATAGAGGTAAATAAAGCATTTAACCGTTTTCACCACAACAGATTTTAATCAGATTGACTTAGCCTGTAGACAAGGAAAACAACAATCTAGGAAATACTACGCGCCCCTATGCTCATGACTAACAGCGAGCGAAGTTCAACAACCATTGTTCAACAAACGCCGCTTCCAGAGCTACTCAGCCTGAACGTGACTCTTAGGACAATACTATTTGTATGTAGGTATTCCTACAAAAAACCTATATAGACACGATAAACAGGTCAACTGACAAGCTACCTTTCCCAAAGGTTTTCCGGCTGCAACGGCTGCTCCCAAAGCGGCCTTGATTCCCAATCCAGCACCAGCTCCACATTCTGCAATCAGGTTATGTCCACATGCATGTCCAATGTCAGGCAATGCATCATACTCACAAATAACACATACATTCAAACCACCATTGTCACTGTTACCATATGTAGCTCTGAAGGCTGTATCAAGTAGGTACTTTCTTTCTACGTTAAAACCATATTTCTCGAGGAAATCAGTCAGTACTTGGTGAGCATGGTGTTCTTCAAAATTCAGCTCTGGATTCTTCCAGATTTCTTGGCTGAGTTCGTTCAGAGCCTCAGAAGCCTTGTCGATGGCTTCAGAGGCTTTCTGCTTTAGGGTTTCCAAAGTAGCCATATTGAAATCCAATGACCTATATTATAGTATATATATTACCAACACAGAGTCAATGTACCGAACTCTCCTCTTGTCACTGATAACTCTGATAACAATTATTGACAGCGAGTGACCTTTGGGTCATTTCGAGAGACAGGTTGTGTGAACCGTTGTATAAAGGCCACTTTGTTGAAAACATCCTCAGGGGTACAGTGGGGGGGGGGGGGGGTTCGAGAGAAAACAAATTGACAGGCAAAGGGGGGGGGGGGGTGCTGACCAATCCAACACAGAAAAAACTGCTACAAATACCAAAGTGGCGGTGACACCTAAACTTGTAAAGATTCTTGTAAACGGTTTATAATAATTGATGATGACAAATGCTGAAACAAACCGAAACACTACCATCATATCAAATTACTAAGAATACTGACCTGACTTAGTACCTTGAATGGATCCTGCAATTTGTCATAATGATAGCATATAGTATGATATTTTTTAATGGTATAACATCCAACAATATATTTTGAGAGTTTTTGTCGGTCTTAGTGTTCTGAATTTAGATTTCAATTGTGCTTGGGAGAGGGTATTGCTATCACCTTGCCATGTTAAAACAACACCAGATAACACTATTTTAGTCCTTGAATTTAAAAAATCTCCATGGGCTCCCTCTAACCTCGATTCAACATTTATCGCCTTCTTTCCCATTTTACATGATTGCTACTTTTGAGATAAGGTAGAACAATCACGTATGTCTCCTGTTATGACGAAATTCAATTTCAAGCAATAAAAAGTTGTGTTTGTTTGTATGTATGTATGTATGTATGTATGTATGTATGTATGTATGTATGTATGTATGTATGTATGTATGTATGTATGTATGTATGTATGTGTGTGTGTGTGTGTGTGTGTGTGTGTGTATGTAGGTAGGTAGGCAGGCAGGCAGGCAGGCAGGCAGGCAGGCATGCAGGCATGCATGCATGCATGCATGCATGTATGTATGTATGTATGTATGTATGTACTAGTATGTATGTATGTATGTATGGATGTATGTATGTATGTATGTATGTATGTATGTATGTATGTATGTATGTATGTATGTATGTATGTATGTATGTATGTATGTATGTATGTATGTATGTATACAACCATCAAAAGATCTTTAAGAAATTTTGATTGATAGACACTGGACTAGGGTTGCCTTTAATTTCCGATGCGACGCGACACGAGGACAATGGCAAAAAAGAAATTGCTGTCTAGTTGCTATGGGAAAAACTGCTGTTGCGGTGGTTGAAAAAACTTTTTGTTGGTCCAAATCCTCCAGCCACCCTCCACTAGAAATCAAATGATTTGTAGCTTATTATACATGTCTTACTCTTAGTGTCTACAGGCCAGGTTTGTCATACTGTCGTTCTTTCAAGGTCCAGGCGGAATTTAATTTTATGACTCATATTTTGTTAGTATATACATGCCCGGGGGGATAACTCCATGGGTAATATTACGGGGAGGCTTCTCACAAACATTGAAACCCAAAGTGTTGTGATACCAAAATTTATGCAAAAAGTATACCATTTCTGATACCAAGCTGCATTTTAATTTTAGTAAAAGCCAGGGCTCCCAGGGGAAGCTAGCCATAGATCTAGTGTGGCATGAGAGACGGGTGTATGGAAGTTTTGAAGGTATATACACCAGGTTGAAACGCTTTGTGTTGACTGTATAGTCTCTGTTATTTAATGTCAGTTTTGATTCATCCATCCCTTTCTCATATCACCACCTCATGAAAAATATACCCTTTCTGATACCAACCAGCATAAAAAAACGACCACTTTCGCACGGACCCTCCCTGTATTGCCGTCTATCGGTGTTGCCCCCCCCCCCCCTTTCCCGGTATACATGGTAACTCCACACATATAGAACTTGGCGGAGACTTTGACAGAGCCTAAAATATACGATTTTTGCTAGAATACACGTGGGTTGAGGGTCTATGATAGAATTAAGTCTCCAAAAAATCACAAATGCAGGAACATGTTTGCAGAGAATCTTTTAATAGAGTGGGAATTGTAAGCTATAGGTAAAAGAACTGTCAATGACATGATGCCATAAAGTAGATTGTAGTGCATAGTATGTCTAAGCTTGTCAAGAATGCAATACCCTGGATAAGAAATCTGTTTACATTTAATAGGACAAAAAGATTTAATTTATAGTCTTCATTTTTGACTGCTTTGTCATGAGTAAATTTATTACAAGACTGAACTTTGTCATTGAGTAAATTTACAAATGGTGGCCTCTGTTTCATATGCCAATGGTTATTCACTTTGGAACATTCTGTATTTTTTTGTCTTAAAAAATATGTACTACTTTTAATTGACACTGGAAAAAAGCTGGCTGCATAGTAAGCTTATGTAGTCACAGAGTAAGCATATTGTTTTCGTTCATATACTTGTAATACTGCATTTTAATGATAAGAAAATCTCTGCTGATAAAATCTCAAATCAGTAAGGGCTTACTGTCTAGTGTACATTATTTGGCATGTTATAAATGTGACTTAATTTCTGAATATCAAATAAACTGTTATGAGACCATACACATATCCTGAGTGAGTGTTAGTTACATACATAACACGAACTATGAAGGTAGAATATGTTTTGTTTATTTGTTTGTTTGTTTGTTGAAATACAATGTTAATTGAAACTGCAAATTTATTATGTGGAAAAAAATCAGAATTTATTTCAAGTGAAACGTACAAATTTTCAAACTCTTACCATTTTCTAAAAGACATATGGTTGAATATGGGTTCACAGTATGGATCTTATACAATTAATCTAAGTTGAAGTGTACTAGGTAAATATATATGACTCTTGAAGTGTGGCTAAATCGAAAAATTACAAATTTTTTACATTGTAGTGAAATTTGACAAAATCTATTAATTTATTGTAGCTGAAGACAAGTGTTATATTTTGACATGATGTTATCATCTGAGGAATATTTTTCTTGGTTATCCTAAAAACACACACAGCTGTGTGCTTGAAATTCTTCTGATACCATTTATTCCATTTTACTGGCCCTTGTTTTTCTTCAAGTCTTCATCAAAGTTTTGACGTACTTCTTTGATCAGATCATCACCACCACAAAAGACATCTAAAGCTGTCATAGCTAGAGCTTTTGCCTGGACCAGAGTAGGTTGCTGGGCTTCTGGTACACCTTTGAAAAAATACATTTAACAAATATTTATAAAAGAAACCAAATTTACTTATATAAAAGACACAAACAAAGATATGTATTTGAATTTAAGCCAATTTTTGCAGCATGACTTTTTTGAGGACATTAATAAGCCACTTGCCAATCAGACATCTTGAATGGTGCACTATGGGAAATGCAGTCCATTTTATTGCTGAACATAAGTTACTCACACTTGTAACAATCTCTTACACTGTCTTTAATGACAAACAATCTAGGCTTGGTTGTAAAGACTGTACTTCAAAGTATTACTGCAACAGTAATACCACAATTAATCCCACAATTCTTTGCACAGCGTACTCAGTTTTGGAATACAAGTAGGGTGTTTGTAGGTAGTATATTTGTTTATTTTCAGAGAGTGTATGCTATATACAAATAAAATACACGGTTTAATATTTACATACCTGTAGCAGCTGTAAACCCATGGGAATGATTGACACTGTCAGTATCCAATCCATACATTGGATGAATTCCAGGTACGACATATGTCACATTTCCCATGTCTGTTGATCCAGATGACATGTTGGCTACTACTGCTTCTGACAGAAATTTGACTCCCAGTTTCTCCCCATTAGATTTGAATAGACTAGAGAGTGTTCTGTTGCTGATAACATTGGAATAATGGCTACCATAGCTGTATTCCATCTGTAGATATGAAAACAAAGTATGTACATGTACTGTTATTTAATATAAGGGTTGTCGGTGGCCGAGTGGTTAAACCACTTGCCTCTTACCACTGCGGTCGGGGTTCGAACCCCATTCAGGGTTCGATTAAATTTACCACGCTGTAAGTAAGAAGAGTGTCGTTCAGTTTGACTCTACCGAACAACGCAGGTTTTCCCCAGGTACTCCGGTTTCCTCCTGCATTAACACTGAACCCATGAGGGACGGCCCTCACTGGACTTCTTGGGAGACAAGTGTTTATATGCTTAAAGAACTATCCAGTATAAATAAAGATTATTATTATTATTATTATTAAAAATACTTAATGTCACATTTGTCCCTCATTGTATCAGTGTTTCAAACTACATTATATAACGTGCATCATTTTTAGGCTTATTATGTCTGCAATGTGGATGTCTTGATGTAGCCTGTCAATCAACCTGAAGCTATGATCTGATTGGTTGCATTTGAAAAAAGTCCAAATTTATTAAACCTTCACTGGACCAAATGTGCCATAGCTTAGTCAGAGAATTGTTCAATCTATGAATTTCTTTTTTTCAATATAAAAATGTTCATCAAGAATACTAAATTTTCTTTAAAGCAGATCTTTTCCTGTGACAAATTAATCCTGCATTAGTTGAGTTTCCAGGAGTATATAGGTAGATTTTGTTTATTTTCTTGTTTGTTTGTTTGTTTGTTTGTTTGTTTGTTTGATCATTCACACTGTGTATTCAAACTGATTTAAATGTAATCTTCAGTTTTTTAAGCATAAGACTTACAGTGGCCACTGCCTGTTAGTCACAGGATAATAATCCCAGCAATAAATAAATGTGAAAATGTAATATGTAACTTATGAACTAATTATCTGAAGGTTTTTAGAACTTCCTGAAAAGGATTTATAAATCTGTATTGCAATGTATGATATTGTGATGTATTCTATACAGGGATGTAGCTAATCTTAAAAGTAGCCAGTAAAATGTAGAATGTATCTAGGAATGAGACTCATAAATTAACACAGTGGATGGAAATATGCTGGTTGAAATAAAAAGTAGATGGCAAAACATTGCTAAGTAGCTGGTTGTATTCCCTGGCTACCAGTCAATAGCTACATCCCTGATAATCCTATTACTGTACAGTAGTGTCTTGTCTTGTCTTGTCTTGTCTTGTCTTGTCTTGTCTTGCCTTGCACAGTAATGTATTGTGTCATGGTGTTGTATTATTGTATATTATACTTAGTAATTGTATTAGGTTGCCATGTTCCCTATTGTACAGTATTGTATTGTATTGTATCAAAATTTGTATTGTATTGTATTGTATCAAAATGTATTGTATTGTACAGAGTAGTACAACGTTGTGTTATATTGCACTGCACTGCATTGTATTGTGCTGTGCTGTACTGTACTGTACTGTGCTGTACAGCACTATACTGTACCGTGCTTTACTGCACTGTACAGTGCTGTACTGAGCTGTACTTTACTGTGCTATACTGTACTCTCAGACTGTACTGTGCTTTACTGTACTGTACTGTACTGTACTGTACTGTACTGTACTGTACTGTACTGTACTGTACTGTGCTATACTGTACTGTACTGAGCTGTACTTTACTGTTCTATACTGTGCTGTGCTGTACTATACTGTACTGCAGTGTACTGCACTGTATTGTACTGTATTACCGTACAACCTGTAGATTTGGCTGCTCCTTCAGCACATGCCAATGCTTTTTCTTTCAATACTGACAATTCACCTTCTGAGGGGGTTCTTAGATAAAACTCAACTACTGTTTTCTCTGGTATGATGTTTGGCTTAGTACCACCATTGCTAATGACACCTAGGAATATGTGAATGTATTAAAAAAGAAATGCAATTTTAGAAGGAAAAATAACAAAAAAGTACATGATACACAGTATTTCCCTCTCCCCTTATTCTTTTTATCCTATTGTTGTAAATTGTGTCACTCTTTGGATCTGAGTGCATAATAGCACAAAATATATAGGACAAGTTTAGTTCAGTTGTTAAAAAAAATACATTAAAACTAATAAATGTCTCAATGCTGTAGTCTAAAACATAAATTAAATACTAACAGTCTAATTGTATTTTGGAATTGTTATTAATTTTAATTGATAACTGGTATTTGTCTATGAATGTTCTCAATCATCAAGTTGATAATGATGTAACATAATTATAATCTATCCTACTGGACTAGCTGTTGTTTTTGAATACACGTCCTATCTTGTATTATAACTATGGCTTTTGTTGGATAGGACTTCAGATCTTTTATCAGGAAATCTCCTTGAACTCAGTTCACAATAGGGCAACATCCAATGTCATGCATCTGCAATTCTGAATGTTGATGTGAGCCTTGTTGAAAAGCCCTGGGAATTCAGACTGATGTGACCTATTTATCACATGTACATTTAACAAAAGGAATTTCTGTCATTGATATATTTGTCTGTGCTACCTTTGACCTCGTTAGAGGTCTGAGCTTTGACACAGCTTACGACCCTCAATGGCATGACACATCACCGGGGGGGGGGGGGGGGGCATTTATTGGCTGTAGGTGATTTCAACTTTCACCTTGCAACAGTCATACATTCACCCTTCAGAGAAATAGTGAATTCCATATATGACATGGAGGTCAGTTCTAACCAGCATAAATGACTTACCATGAATTCTCCATGATGGTTTCAGTTGTTGTCTCATCACAGACATATTCTGATAAAACATGACAGCAGCATCCAAAGCATTGATACCTTCCCAGGGTGCATAGGATGCATGGGCTGCTTTACCATGAAACGTGACATCAAAACTTGAAAAGTGCAAATAAAAAAAGACCATGATTATTGATTGTTGTTAGTATATCCTACCTATGTGTACTGAAAATGGAGTTACAAATATTACGAGTATCTTACTGTATGATGGCCAAAAATGGCATTGCTACTGCATTACAGGTTCTGTCAGCTGGGTGACACATCATAGCAACATCAATGTCTTTGAATGCACCACTCTCTATCATCTTCACTTTGCCTCCACCACCCTCCTCAGCTGGGGTTCCTAAAACTGTCAACTGAATAAGATATGTGTACTTGTTAGGCAGCAGCTTTTTAGAATCTATGCAGCTGTAAAGCTACACATGTATGGTAAAATAAATAAATATCACAAATGTGGAAAAAGGACACTATTCAAATGAGAACATAAAAACAAAATTACTTTGCAAAAATATTTGCCTACACTTGTTACATGGTCTCAAGTAGATTAGATTAGATTAGATTAGGTAAGATATAGCTTTACTACAAACGTATAGAGAATTGACAATTACATTTGAGTATATAAGTGTAATAAAGATATTATTAAAGAACATTACCGATTTTGTTGATTAACTATTTTCACATGAGTTAAGATCCTTCAGACAGCAATTTTAATTTCTCTTTTTTGTTATACTGAGATAGTGAAGCCATGATAATTAGTTAAGTCTCTGAGTCACAAAAACTGCATAATTATTCCTTGTTTTGTCTTCAATTCTTGAATACTTTTGGGGGGAGAGGAAGGGAGATGGGTTAGGAAATAGTTGTCATGTTGAGACGATTTTGAACAGCATGGCGAGATTTATCAAAGTTATCAATTGAAAATAAAAATGCAAATAGGGGAAGGGGGTGGGGGTGGGGGGCTGGACTGAAAAGTTACCAGTCGTTATGTTACTTCCTGCACATGTATAATGATTAATATATTCTGAAAGAACTATGAGTGCCTGTTTTATTTTAATATGGTCTTGAATTTTTTTATAGAAATAAATTGATTTTGAAGGCAAATGGTTGGATGTTCAATGATGGTGATATGCATTTCACCATAGACCCTCCACTATGATTGCAATAGAATATGAAAGGTGGGAGATGTCATCTTGTTCAACTTTAACAAAGTCAAATTAATTGTAAGATCACATATATACTGTAATTATATCATTTTGTACCTTTCCCATTGGCTTTCCAGCTGCTTCCATGGTGGCTTTGATTCCCAATCCAGCACCAGCTCCACATTCTGCAATCAGGTTATGTCCACATGCATGTCCAATGCCAGGCAATGCATCATACTCACAAATAACACATACATTCAAACCACCATTGTCATTGTTACCATAGGTAGCTCTGAAGGCTGTATCAAGTAGGTACTTTCTTTCTACGTTAAAACCATATTTCTCAAGGAAATCAGTCAGTACTTGGTGAGCATGGTGTTCTTCAAAATTCAGCTCTGGATTATTCCAGATTTCTTGGCTGAGTTCGTTCAGATCAGCAGAAGCCTTGTCGATGGCTTCAGAGGCTTTCTGCTTTAGGTTTTCTATATCTGCCATCTTGAGCAATGTTAGATATACAAAGTACTGTCAGTAATGCTGTGCAACTGTGTCAAAATGTCTCACTGAGGGGAAAAAATTTAGCAGATACTGTCAAATATGTCATGTCAAAAGTGTTTAGTTGTGAAAAGAAATATTTCATTTTTGAACAAGAAATACTTGAACTTTGAGACATTTTTTATTGTCAAAAAACAACCATAAAGAAATGTCTAAAAGAAGCCAAGAATTAGAGGCAGATTTAATTTATTTGCCTGGTACACAGTCTACAGAACAAGAGTTTACAAGTTTGAGAAAAGATAAACACTGCAGGTAATCCAGAACCCCACCACCCTCCCTGACACTACTAGCAGCACCCTAGTTTGACAGCAATAGCAACAAGTGACCCCCTAGTACACAGTAGTGAGTGCAATACATTTTATAAATTATTTGTCCCCATTATAATAATGACAGAAAGGTATTTTTTTTATTCATATTTTCATTCCTTTTGTTAATTAACAAATGTAAATTTTTGAATATTTTGATCTCAGAAAGCAAACTTCCACGCTCATGGAAAATTTCATTTAGATGTAAATGCAGTCCCTAAGTAGTCTGCTAAAGTATTACACTCACATAAGGTATGTATGTTATTTTTATATATAAGTAACATTTTCTATTGCTACCATGCTTGCTGTGGCCTGTTGTACTGCTGAACAATAAAGATTGTATTGTATTATATACCGTAATTTAGGTTAAACAATTCTTCAGAACCAATCTTAGTCTTGCTGCTAGACGTTCGGGCCTTCTTTCCGATACTGCATAAGAGAACCAGAGAAGAGAACGAAGTTCGCAGTGAGGCCGTTACCCGGATGTTCCATCGTCGATAGTGACGTTCGGTCGTGTGTCGTATTGTATCGGAAGAACATCCGAGGTCTAGCAGATAGACTAAACCAATCTTCAATATACAAGAAATTGTGCACTATGTTGATCGTTTCCATTCCATAAATTACCTAGACTGTAAGATACATCGTGACGTTCCGTCCTCACTGGCCTCCTAGCTCCTCTCACACGTGGGAGGGAGTTGGCCGATGTGTGAGGGCGCCCCGTCACGGCGTACCTCACAGACTATAAATTACCCAGATCTCCTAAAACGTAATTAAACCACACACTCTTTACATTTGGCCTACCTGCAATAATTCATTGTTGCGTTAGTTTTTATTTGTTGTTGTTGTTGTTGTTGTTGTTGTTGTTGTTGTTGTTGTTGTTGTTGTTGTTGTTGTTTCTGTTTGTTTTGTTTTGTTTTTTGGTCCCAGGTTGAGTGCCAAAGAAAACTAACGCTACAATTATTGCAAGCTATTTTTTTTTTTTTAAAGCTGGCTCCCGTGTCTGCTCCCAAAAACGGTATATCAGACACCGGTGACGGTCGACGGCACGGTGTATTTTAAAAATATTCGTAAATACTAGTATTAAATAACGCCATTATCAAGTTTGTATCAGTATAGTCGTGCTTGCTGACGGTGGAGGTATGTGTAAGGGTACAAAAAACAGACCACGAACTGAGAGTCTCAGTTTGCAAAAAATAGTCATCTGAGACAAGTCTGAAAGGGCGAAAAGTTGCTATCTGAGACCATGTCGACCAGTCTCAGTTTGCCAGTTTGAGATGGCAAAAAAACCCGTCTTGCTGAGATTAGTCTCAAAGAATCGTAATCTGAGACTACTCCCTCACACATGGCAAAAAAATATGTCTAGATGGCAAAAACTAGTCTCTGACATGTTGTTACTGGTACAGAACATTGTGCATCCATGTATAGAGTTACAGCTGCAGATTGTTCATGGCATATCTTTGAAAAAGGCAAAATCACAGCCACACTAATGATAAAGTTATGGATGTATATGTATAAGCAGTGAACTCTGTCAGAACTTCCATGGCATGGAAGTATAACCGACGGGGGTAATACTTTCATGGTTAGGCTGCTTTCACAAAAACTTGTTAGGGGGGTGTCGGGAGATTTTAGGGGGTGGGGACTTGAAAATATATGGATAGTGTGTGGGGGGTACCTGAAAAAATGTTATGGGTTGTACCTGAAAATAAATTGACCGTGACTTTTCAAACATGGGAAAATAAGCTTTTAAAATGTTGGTCTTCCTTTTTCATCAACAACAACAACAACAACAACAACAACAACAACAACAACAACAACAGCTACAAACAAATATATCAAGTAAATAAATAAATAAATAAATAAATAAATAAATAAATAAATAAATAAATAAATAAATAAATAAATAAATAAATACAAGTAAAATTGAAAATCAAAAACAGTCAAATTTTAATTTTCTTTTAATAAACTGTTAATGTAATGATAAATTGAAATGGGCGAATTGAGTGGTACAGATTGTTTTTTGCCTGAAAATACCAGTGTCTTTCATGTACACTACTATCTACTGAAATTTGGTTCATTTAATGTGTGAAATTACCTTTACACTGTACTGAAAATATTCTTTGTGACATGACTGTGTTTTGGTTTGTGGTTATCACAATGATATGTAACTTTTTCATGTAAATTCTTACTAGTATTAAATGACAGACAAATATGGCAGACAACATTTTACATTTGCAGCTGGGCACTTAAAAATAAAGTTGGAAAAGGTTCATCTCAGCCTGCCATCAAAATGTAAAAGATGCACCTGCACTAAAACATACTGACAAGTATCAAAAACTTCTGTGCAAGGTATTTTTTCATCCTATAGATATGACTATAATTTTCAACACAAACTTTTAATAACACATTCTAAATATTTCATAAAATTAGCATATTGGCAACGTCTGCTACATGTGAAACAGAAGACAATATCTCACAAGCTGGGTTAACAGAGAAAAAGTAAAATAAGTTTTTTTGCACATACTTTTCAACTTTGCATGAATATACTATTACTTGTAAATATAAAGATAAATAAATAAGCTTTGACTCTATATGGATGTATTCTCAACATCATTAAGAAGATATGATGGTAGTGAAAGACCACCAGATGACTTCCAACCCCGTGCACAACTAAAACACCTGTATAGTAAAGGGTTAGTGTCAAGTAAAAATGTTGAGAAACTTGACGAATTGAGCAAGAAACTGTGTGTCAAGAAAGAGATATTAAAGGGAGCAATCCTTCATTTAGAACAACAGAGAACACTTGCTTCTATGAGGGATAGAAAGAGAATGAAAGAAAGGGAGCAACGTGCTGAAAAAAATTTGATGAATATGACTGGGATGCGCTTGTCAGAAACGGTGACATTTCCAAATTGAAAGTGAAAGAACTTGATAAGTACCTTTCCAACTATGAAATTCCAGCTGTGGCAGGAATGCTCAAAATAGACAAAGTTGAGGCTGTAAGATGCCAGTATTATCAATCTAAAGAAAGTGAGAGTGATTTGTCATCTGATGACAGTGACAGTGAGAATGATGATACAGCTAGTTCCAACTCTAAAGAAGTTGAAGGAGAAATTGGGTCTGATGATGATGATGATGATGATGATGATGATGATGATGATGATGATGATGATGATGATGATGATGATGATGATGATGATGCCATGTTTATATACACAAGATCTGGAAGGAGAGCTACCACTTGGAAATCAAAAATTTAAATAAACACATTCTGAGACTTCATTCACCTTTGTAATCTAACGTCAAAACCAGTCCAATAATCAGGCTCTTACAAGGTACATGTATTACCAGGTTCATTAAGATATACAATTACTATGATAATAGGGCCATCTTAATTATCATTACCACTAATATATATCACTTGATTCCTATTCTGTTAGATGAAATGTGGCTGGCATTTTTGAGTCATACATTTATTTTCTTTTGACATTATATTGAACTAATTTACATCAAACAAGAACGGGATACATGGCAATGCATTTTATTAAGAGTTTTTTCAGTGTTATTTAGACCAATTGAATTGATTTCTTTTAGCACACATTTAGGAAACTGAACTGGAACAATACAGTATAAAACTCTCTTTAGATAACATGTGCATTACAATATTTGCAAATACAACTAAAATGACATTCAACTGTAACACTACTAGTATAATGTACTAATACAATATTGAACAGAAAACAAAGACTCAGTTGGTCTGCTGATCATTTTACAAGAGTTATTCAAAGTGTAATTCATTTACAAGTATATGTTATTTTTTTTAAAGAAAGGCAATGCACTGGTTAACATAACATTTTGTTTTAACTGGTGTTTGTGTGTATATATATACACACACACAATATACAAATTTATTATATATATAATGGACAAAGTTGGTATTAAGAGTATTATGTACAGTTTTGTATTTGGTATGGAATGGTACACAGGAAGAGTATTCAAAAAAAAAATTATTCGGGTGGGCGGTACTTGAAAATTTATTCGGGTAGGAGGGGGTACTTGAAATATTTGGGGCTTTGGCAGGAGGGGGGGGTACTTGAAAAATTTTGGAATATGGCAGGGGAGAAAAATAGGGTTTTACAAAAAATCTCCCGACTCCCCCCCTAACAAGTTTTTGTGAAAGCAGCCTTAGTAAGTGTGTTTATGTTCTTAGCATTTAGATACTTGTTAGTGTTTGTATTGTAATCAGTGTTGCCTTTTCTCCCCTCCACTGTCCATGCTTCCATACGTATCTTTTCTGTTTGCCACTGAGGCAGGCAAACTGAGACTGGTCTCAGATCACAGGGGACCCAGGAACCGTGTGACAAACAAAACAAACAAAAAAAAATCAAATAAATGACAAATGAACAAGCAAACGAACGACAAGTATAGGGACAAATAAAATAATTAAATAAACCAGCAAATAAACAGATACTCATGGGGGTATACTAGCTATGTTTTTTTTCTATACCCATCACTATAAAAAA
Organism: Glandiceps talaboti; assembly: GCF_964340395.1. Classification (NCBI taxonomy): domain Eukaryota; kingdom Metazoa; phylum Hemichordata; class Enteropneusta; family Spengelidae; genus Glandiceps; species Glandiceps talaboti. Next base: position 2,864,231 of record NC_135553.1, on the reverse strand, counting down.
ACACACGAGTATCTGTTTATTTTATTTGTCCCTATACTTGTCGTTCGTTTGCTTGTTCATTTGTCATTTATTTGATAGTTTATTTATTTATTTATTTATTTATTCATTCATTTATTTATTTATTTATTTATTTGTTTGTTTGTTTTGTTTTGTTTGTCACACGGTTCCTGGGTCCCCTGTGCTCAGATGACCATTTTTTGCAAACTAAGACTCAGTTCATGGTCTCAGTTTAATGTTTTAGGTACCCTTACATACCACGACGGTGCACTTACTGACATGACGACTTACTCCGTATGCAAGCAGGACTATATATAGTAGTAGCACTATGCTTGATCCAGAATATTAGCTCACAAGTGACTGTGAGCTAGAGCTATGTTAGGCCATGGTTTGTCCGATGTGGCTCTGATTTGAGTACGGAGTCAGGTCAGGTATATTCGCATTCGGTCGTCAAGTACATCTGAGCTGAGAGCCTCCACGGCTCGGATCATGGATGTGTAGGGGGTTTAGCTCGGATTATGCATAGTCTCGGTGGGCTACACCCCAAGTGGCGGCCCGAACTCGAGTCATGCATGTGAGCTCAACGGCAAAGAGTCTGGCTATTTGAATAATATGCAGACTGGCACAAACATGGAAGAATGCGATCGAGGCGATCAGGCTAAAAAATGTAAACATGTACCAAGAAGGTCAATTCAGGCAAAATAACGAAGGTACAATAGCAATGAACGATTAGCCGACATCTACATCGGATTTTAATCAGATTGGACTCTATCACACTTTCTTGACGTGCAGGATAAAATTATGTCTGTTTTGTGACAGTCTGAATATAAATTTTCACCAACGGTTATAGTTTTACTATTCCTCTTTTATACCATAAATATTTTCTGGTTTAGCTCTATCAGAGTACTCATTCCATGATCCATCGAATAAAGGCACGTCTGTTTTACCACATAAATAGGCTGCCAAGACCAAACTACAAGCAGTTACACCACTCGGGTACATTACGGTCTGTGATTGTGTATAAAAACAATGATATGGTTAAAAGGTAAGATAGCATCTCCCAAACGCTATGAAATTAACACCAGTCCTTCACTACATACTATTCTTTTGAATGCTAGTGAAATTGTTTTCTGTATGCAAAATGTGGTGAAGACGTCATCATTTAAGTATCAAAAATTCACGTTTTGGAACTATCAAAACCGGGAGGACAAAGACTCCAGAAATCGCCGAATTGAGACATTATACATTATTTTCGGTTGTTATGTTACAATATCTAGGTAGAAAGAAATTTCTAAATTAATCATTTTCGTTGTATGACTAATTATCTTTATTTTTTACCTATATTTGCATAACAATGGTAACTTCAACATCAAATTTACTAAAAAATAATTAATTTAGAAATTTCTTTCTACCTAGATATTGTAACATAACAACCGAAAATAATGTATAATGTCTCAATTCGGCGATTTCTGGAGTCTTTGTCCTCCCGGTTTTGATAGTTCCAAAACGTGCAAGTTTTGATACTTAAATGATGACATCATCACCAAATTTTGCATACAGAAAAAAATTTCGCTAGCATTCAAAAGAATATTATGTAGTGAAGACTGGTGTTAATTTCATAGTGTTTAGGAGATGCTATCTTACCTTTTAACCATATTATTGTTTTTATACACAATCACAGACCGTAATGTACCCGAGCAGTTCCACAGGTAGCTACCAGAGGTTTGTTTAAATCAACGCCTTTTTGTTGGAAAAGTTCGGTCAGTTCATTCACCGATTTCAACTCCCCCGTCACTTCATTTGGTAAATTTCGATAAGGAATATTGAGTGACCCTGGAATGTGTCCCTGTTTGTCCCCTGGAAAGAAAATCAAGACAGTACATTAAAGTAAACATAATTGCAGAATTTATTTCACACCTCAGTTCGTATACATACATACATACACACATACATACATACATACATACATACATACATACATACATACATACATACATACATACATACCGCACGTACGTACGTGCGTGCGTGCGTAAAGATGCTGGAAAGATCAGTGAAGCATACATATCATCTCATAAAAATGACATCCTGGTTGTCAGCTAGAATTGAATACAACAAATATCAACAAAGCGTACCTGGTTTTAAACCGTCGAATGATTTCTGAGATCTCGCATCCATCACCTGAAAACGTTTATCTAAAATATTATAATATATATCATTGAATTTCTTCACCGCCGATTGGTTTATGACAGCCTTAAACTGCGTTGGTTCAACAAGGGGAATTTCACCAGTCAAATCGAACCCTTCTCTTATCCATTTTAACAGACCACCATTTAGGACGGAAACGAGTCGGTGTCCGAAAGTGCGAAACATCCACCACACTCTTGGGGCAGAAAAGAACCCAAAGTTGTCTGTGTTGTCGTACACTATGACGTGTGTTTGATTGGTAACTCCAAGGTTACCCACATAGTCTGCAAATTGTTCTTCACTTGGCAACATACGCTGGTATTTGGATGTTAAGTCTGAACATCTGTTAATATCGAAGAACAGGGCTCCCTTGATATGTTGCTTCTGGTATTCTTCAGCTGCGTTTCTGTTCATTCTGGGCAAATGCAGAGTCGCGTCAAGAATCCTAAATTTGGCAGTACTTGATATCGAATCATTGGAAAGTGTGTTGTTGAGCCATTTGGCACTTACTAGTGTAGGCACTCTGTATATGTTCATGTTCTGCGAACTCAACAGCCTACACAATACACATGTGATGAGGTATACCCTAGGAGCTCGCGCTGTTGCTAAGTTCACCATTAGAGGGCGACCTGACCTAGCACAGTCGCTTGTAAACTGTTATTCCTTTCCTAAATGGTATGTGCACAACTGTGTGCTAGGTATGCAGTACACAGCTATGGTACTAGGATGTGCAAAACAGTCATGGCACATAGGCGGTATTGCACATCCATTCAACAGGCTTATTTTTCACAACCATGTACCAGGGCTGTGGAAAAATATACCTTGTAACGGGGCTGTGGGACACACAGCTGGTACATAGCTGTGCTCTTCTTCCTAGCACTAGGATATGGCCACATCCTAGCACTAGGATGTGTACATCCTAGTGCTAGGATGTGCAAGGTTCCCTGTGTATTGTATGTGTGTAATAGCTCCCCCTAAAAAGCACAATCGATGGAGTGAAAACTGTCATATTACAAGATAAAAGAATACTTCTTGAACGAAACTGTTTGTACTACTGAGGATTTAGATAGGTAATATTAGAGCAAGTGGTTTTCATTTACCGGTTGTGTTCATCTATATTTCATAAGCAGTATGTATATATTTATAAAGTGTACCACAGTTCAGCTACAACAGCTGGAGGTGCAAAGAAATTAAACCTATGTATGACACCAAAATGCTTGAATAAATCCTAGCTATCAACCTGATCATCAGGTCTCCTTCAGTGATGTGACGTCACAATGTTTACACATGCATGACTTCAAAATATTATCTAAGTCAGGTAGTAAAAGTGTACCAGCCCCCACCTGTTTAGAGATGGTTATAACGTTCTGATATAATTTCATGAATCTTCTTCATAATATCAGATGCAATGGACAGTATTTGTTATCATATAGTGTTTGAGATAATTGAGTGAAAACGCCCCCAACAAGACAAGGTTTGTTTAACTTTTTCTATTGTCAATGATGAAAAGAGGACGGACTGCAATGATTGACTACTAAAAGTTGATAAAAGTTGTAGCTTTTTAATGATGCAATGCAATATACTTTATTTTGCTGGCTGAAAATAATGCTTTGAAAAGCTGTCATACAAATACAAGTAAATGCTCTCTGCTTTAACATCCAACACAAACTTGAATGAGGCAAGACATTCTAAATGCTGGCTTGAATAACATGTACAATGAAATGATGGATATCAATGTGCTTTATTAAAGAATGGCAAGACAGTTGGGTACATATCATTTGAAATACTGATACCAACTAAAATTACATAAAATTCATATCTTTAAAACAATCCAGTTTAATCACACTCATATGACATCTCCATCCCAAACCGAATTACAAAAAAAACCCTAGTTTGTCACATTGAAGATCAGAGGAGATTACTTACACTATCTGGCATTCATTTATTGTATTTTTTGTTGACAATCAAAAGCCAGATTTTTATTTCATAAGCTATCAATCAATCACTTTGATGTCGTAATCTAAATTACAATATCTATACCACTAGCATCTCTCACTACCTGTATCCCTATTGTGTCTACATTTGCACTGACACAACACAACGGTTTAATTTGTAGGGGTAGTTGTATTCTGACACACATTTTTGATATTTTGACATATCATTTAGTGGTGGTGGGAGGGGGTGGTTTCCTTACATATTTTGTGTGCCACGTTTACTATACATGTGGGGTTATTAATATTGGTGATCACTGTAAGCACCAGTACTGGACCAATAGCTTTATTTGCTTCTACATCCCACATGATAATGTTGACTGGTTTGAACTTTTCTAAAACTCGGTAAGCTTCAATACCAAGGTAAATACAAACCTTGTTAAACCTTCCACAGGATGCTACACGTCAGAATGTTTTGGGGGATAGGTGACTGCATTATAAAGAACAACTTTACCTACAGAACTTTACAGATAATTATAATACAAGATGATATGGTACTACTCTAGACTTGGCTAACTGGCTTGACACTTGTATGGTCTGGTGAATAACCCTGTTTGCTAGATAGCCAAGTCTCTGGTCCAGTGCTACTCTCAAGTATGTGTCAATGCTCATTAACACACATTTCTGGTACAGATGTATAACCAGTTTAAAGAGAACTCTGTGAAAGAAGTAAAGAGTTGTTACTTAATTATGTAGGATGGATGAGAAACCATTCTATGGCAAATATCAAGGGAAATACTGTTGAAATGACTGAGAATCAACTTTCTCTGTTCACTCAAGAAATAGTTTAATGGAATCTGCTGACATAACACTTAGTGTCCTTCCCCCCACCCCCTGTCACCTGGTGGCAACATACACCCCTCCCCCCACCCCCTGTCACCTGGTGGCAACATACACCCCTCCCCCACCCCCTGTCACCTGGTGGCAACATACACCCCTCCCCCCACCCCCTGTCACCTGGTGGCAACATACACCCCTCCATTACAGGCTTGTAATGAGCAATACTCGATACATGTACAAATGTACACTTGTTAACAACTAAACTTTATACTTAAAAAGTGAAAAATGGAGTAGGTTACAGATGCATGCACTGTTCTTCTCAGTATTTACAAAGTTATTTCTGTTCTTTTACATGAACATTCTCCGGTTTAGCTGTATGGAAATATTCCACCCATGCACCATCAAATACTGAGACGTCATCTTTTCCACATAAGTGTGCTGCCAAAACTAGGCAACAGGCAGACACACCCGATCCACATGTAGCTGTCAGTGGTTTGTTCAAGTGGATTCCATTTTCTTCAAAAAGACTTTTCAGACCTGTTATTGATTTCACTTCTCTTGTCTCTTTATCTAAGATTTTTGGGAAAGGGATATTAACTGATCCAGGGATGTGACCCGGTTTGCAATCTGGAATGGGAAAGGAGAAATACCATTACAAATTAAATGATTTTTTTCCTCTTTCTGAGATTATGTTATTTCCATCGATTACAAATCCACTCCGGAGATGAAGAATAAGCTTAGAAACTTTAGAGCAGACGTTGTTCTTCTAGATATATTATTATTATTATTATTATTATTAAAACTTTATTTCAGGATACACTCCCATATACAAAAAAAACCACAGACAACATACAATACAGACATTAAAAAAACAGTTGAATAAAGGATAGAATATATAGACTCTTCAAAAATACATTAAATTACTATACATTAAAATCATCTTTGAGCGTAAAAAAAGAGTCGTCCGAGAAAACTGCTGAAATTAATACATTATTCTTCACTCTATCAAAAAAACTAAAATTTGCGACTGAGAGCTTGAAATGTTGGATAGTATGTGAAACAAACATACAGCTAGCATTGCAGTCACGTGATGCGAAAACCATAGTTATGATATATAACACAACTATTGAATTATATCAACAATGAAGTAAAACAAATAAATAAATAATAATAATAATAATATTAATATTATAATAATAATAATATTATTATTATTATTATCATTCAAAACAGAACATCGTCATGGGACTTACCTGGCCTTGGTTCGGGATCAACGCCATCAAATCTACCAGCCGATCTGGCATCCATCACCGCAAACTGTTTATCCGAAATATTTTGATCAATGTCTTGGAAGCTCTTTATAACATTGGGACTTAAAGTGGCGCTGAATTTTGCTTCCTCAACTTTGGGTATTTTATCAGTGACTGGGAACCCATCTTTGATCCACTTGGGGAGACCGCCATCAAGTAACGACACGTGTGGATGTCCGAAGATGCGAAACATCCACCAGACCCTTGGTGCCGAAAAAAGACCAAAGTTGTCGTTGTTGTCATACACGACAACATGCGTGTCATTGGTAACTCCTAACTTCCCTACGTAGTCTGCGAAGAACTCGGCACTTGGTAACATGTGTGAAAATTTTGACGTGGTATCAGAGCACTTGTCTATGTCAAAATATAATGCCCCTTTGATATGCTTCGCTGGATACTCTTCTGCAGCATTTCTGTTTGTATTCGGCAAATGCCATGAGGAATCCAGAACTCGGACATTGCCAATGCCTGAAGATAGTTTTTCAGCAAGCCATTTGACGCTAACGAGAGCAGGCACCCTATTCATGTTCGAAGACAGTTACAGAGATAAAGATTTAGAAAACCGGCCTACTGAACACCAGCTGATCGTAAATCGATGGTACCTGTCCCCGGGTACCTGTACGTTGTTGGCGAATGCGATCTGACTGTACTGGACTAGCTTAGCCTACTTTTGGTGACACATCAAATGTGACCTCTGACACAGTGTCAAGGTAAATCGGAAGTGACATCATCATACAAGATCGCCATTTTTCGATTCGTGTAGACTGACCAGAGTCCGCGGATCTCAGAAAATCTGCTTGAATACATCCACTCTTTACTTATAATTGATACGAGACTCTCTTACAACGAAACAGGTACGTATTGACCATATCTTAGATCGTGTTCGGTAGCACAATACATATATTTGATGTATTTATTGCTCACCGGAAGTAGGTACGTAAGTCAGGGAGTTTAACTTATGCTTTTGGTATGTGTGTGTGTCCAGCTTTTTAGTCAAGCAGGCTTTTGTGTGGCATGGCAGTAAAGACATGCTGTCTGAAATTATTTGTTTTGGCGAAAACGTGACATTGAAACATAATATTGTCATCTTATATTATTGATAGCTTCAAGAAAATAACCGAACGCGAAATTCTCCATGAAAGTTCACAATCAACTTGATCAAGTTAGCCATTGATCTTGGTGTGTGGTGGTTTGAGTTTGACACTGACAGCTATGTAAAGGGTGGGGCACTGAGTAAACTCAAATGAGCACAGGAATCAATCTGTATATAAAAAATTAAAATCTGTTGTTGTAGAGTATATTTATACTCAACAGCAATAAATACTAAATTTTTAATACAGATTCATGTTTAGTGCTTGTGCAAATGAAGACATCAGATCTCCCTTGACTTCCATACTATGGCATATCAAATTAAGGTTATGCACATTCTTATGCTTCTAGTGAGATGGCTAGACTTTTTAAAAACAAAACAAAAATACATGCAATTTATTGTAAATGAAAATCACTGAACCAAGGACTCAGCATATATGTTAGTTGAAGAATTACAGAAGCTATAGTATAATATATGTATATGATTTAAAGCTATTAAAAATAAAACAGAACATATTTAATTCAGACAATGCCTGACTTTGACAAATACAAACTTAACATCTTTGTAATATTGTGTTAGATAATTACTGTAATGTTGACACATAGATCTCATTAACGTTTATTTATTTGTATTTCATAGACCAAACAAAGCAGTGATAATGCCAGAATCCCATAGTTTTGGAGAGGACCCCATTAGCTGCCATGCTTTCAATGGTGACAGGACCCGTAAGTAAAGTGGATTGGTTCTTCTACTCAAGTTGTTGCTAGAATTAGAAGCAAACCAGTACAAGGGCTTACTTGTGATGTGTATGTGTATATGCAACAGTTCACAGTGATAGAGAAGGACTAGTGATGTGTTGAAACATGTACCATTGCAAAGTGACATGAAACATACAGTTGAAAGAGTTGTTACAATGTATGCAACAACAAATGATATTGTGTACAGTTTACATTCAACTGAGCATTTCGAAATACTGACTGTGTTATAGCTGGATTTTGTGTACAAGAAAAATAAATAAGCAAAAAATATGGCTCCAGTGCTGGTGAAAAATAACCATGGTTTCATGCATATTTGCAGGCAGGGCTCTTGACCAATCAGAATGTGAGATTGGTGACAGATGAATCATGATGTCTCATTTCCTATGTATAATATAACTTCCAGTCTGTCAGTGTCATGTGTCACTTTATGTGGAGATGGTGGTGTGATATAATCATATATGCCCTTAGATCTTTGTTACTTTTTCACCTCATATGTCATTGATTTTTGCTGAGATCATACTGTTTAGTTGCCTGACTGGTTTTTCTTGTTGGTCAGCTGTAAAATAACAAATATCAACTTGGAAGAAGTTTAGAGGGTTGCTTACTTTATAACAATTATTTATTTATTTATTTATTTATTTATTCGTGGCAGAGCTAGCTATATCACCTAACAACAATGAAGTCCATATCTATAAAAAAGTTGGGAGCAAGTGGGAAAAACTTCATGTTTTGAATGAGGTAAGATTTGCATAAATGGCTTTTCTTCTCATCATAAGTTTTATAAGTGACAATTTGACAGCATTCCCCTTGAAACCTTATATCCATCCAGATCGATTGAACAATGATGTCATCAACTTATAGTTGTGCTGTATAATGTCTTATCAGAACAACCTGGTATATTTCAAAATAAATTTTTACACTTGTCTGAAGTAAAATCCAAAGTATTCACCAAAAAGCTGGTTGTTCATTGGCCTATTTACAATGCTTACAAAATCTGTGATTTTGCTTTGACGCCTCACTAACAGCCTGGTTGTTCATTGGCCTATTTACAATGCTTACAAAATCTGTGATTTTGCTTTGACGCCTCACTAACTGCCTGGTTGTTCATTGGCCTATTTACAATGCTTACAAAATCTGTGATTTTGCTTTGACGCCTCACTAACAGCCTGGTTGTTCATTGGCCTATTTACAATGCTTACAAAATCTGTGATTTTGCTTTGACGCCTCACTAACTGCCTGGTTGTTCATTGGCCTATTTACAATCCTAACGAAATCTGTGATTTTGCTTTGACGCCTCACTAACTGCCTGGTTGTTCATTGGCCTATTTACAATCCTAACGAAATCTGTGATTTTGCTTTGACGCCTCACTAACTGCCTGGTTGTTCATTGGCCTATTTACAATCCTAACGAAATCTGTGATTTTGCTTTGACGCCTCACTAACTGCCTGGTTGTTCATTGGCCTATTTACAATCCTAACGAAATCTGTGATTTTGCTTCAACACCTCACTAACTGCCTGAAATGCTAGTAACAGCTGACTATTAATTTAGCCACACATCCCAATGGCAGTTATCAGCATGTCTGTTTGTAGATATTTACATAACATTTACTATATTTGCATTATAGCCATCTGGCTCATCTCAACAAGGGGGGTGGTTGGGGTGGGGGGGGGGGGGGGGGTTTACTCATTTGACTGTAGCCAATCAGACTGATGTACTTATCACACCCCATTGCAACCAACCAATCAGTTTGAATGCATTTTTTTCAAACCTATCTAGCAAATGATAAGAATACATATATTTTCTTTGTGAAATGTACAAACAATACACATAAAGTAATACAATGTATGTATCATAAAGAGGTGTTAAATAAATGATAATTACAAAAATATATTACAATTCGGGAAGAGTATATTAAAATAGATTATCTCTTTCAAAGTAGTCAAGTTTATTGCCCAATTCTTGTCTTAAAGGCCCATGTTTCAGTTCCATGTTAGATAGGACCATTCATTCTATTGTCAAGAACCACATTATTCTATCACTCTGACTCAGGTGAGTCAACTGGTGTTCTAATCTAACATGGGTTATGAAGTTTCATTTTGTCATGGTTTTACAGTGTCACTGGCCAAATTCACAGAGTGAAGTTTATAACTGTTTGCTATGAAACTTTTTGTTTTTGTATTCACAGCATAGTCAGCGTGTGACAGGCATTGACTGGGCAGCTAGAAGTAATAGAATTGTAACATGTGGAACTGTAAGTTAATAGTAGGACTTCATTATTGCATAATTTTTCTTTCCAAACAAGTGCCAATGTTCCTATTTTTGATATTAATATTAATCAGGATATTTTGTGTAAAGTCAATAAAACATGTGCCAAGCCATTAGTGTGTCAATTAGTGAACATTTTAAAATGATGCATGCACAGTTTTGCATTGAAAGTGAAAGAAGAGAACTTGTGAATGAGTCCTGGAGTATGGTATGGTATGTAAGTCTAATGTACACTAATTGCCTGGCTGTGGGGCTCTAAGTAGACATGTGTCACCTTGCAGGCTGTTATGGAGCAACCCTTTCCCAATACTCATTACTGAAAGCCGAGGGAAATAGTTGCCATATGACAGCATGAGGCCCGGGTAAAATGACATCTACTAGTGCCCGAATAAGGCAAGGCAATAAATGTTTTATAACACATCACATTCCCAGGCATGTATTCTTTCCAAAGTGAAAGAAAATCACCACTAGGACTAGTCTTGTGTGCATGTAGTAGTGCCCTAGGAAAATAGCAAATGACTATTGCCCTCTGTATGCAAATTAAGAATCACTATTGGTCACTAGTCCATACCACATGACAGTGTAAGCCAATCACTGAAGGCTGTATGAAAACAATGTGTTATAATGTACATTAGTACCATAAATATATCAAACACCTGCTGACAATTGTTTCTATATATGCTGCCCATCCAGGATCGTAATGCCTATGTATGGAACTTACAAGGTAATGAATGGAAACCAACTCTAGTAATTTTGCGTATCAACCGTGCTGCCACCTATGTTAAATGGTCTCCAGAAGGTAGGAAAAGAATTCCTTAGATTAAAACTACAATCATTAGCATTTTATTGATTCTTATATTCATGACTCACACTGATTGAAACATTGTAGTGTAGTCAAATGTCACTCTACTGACTACAAAAATGATCATAAATTAAAAAAAAAAAAACGTGTCAAAAAGTATACATATCAGACATGTTGTTACTATTACAAGATGATTAAAGTAATCACACTTTCTTAAGAAACAAGTGATTTTAACTAGTCATGTAAAGCACTGTTATGTCCATTCCTTATAAATCCTTGTCTTTCATTTGATAACACAGAAAACAAATTTGCTGTTGGTAGTGGAGCCCGTCTCATTTCTGTGTGCTACTTTGAAAAAGAGAATGATTGGTAAGTTTGAAATATTTTGCTAACGATGTCCCATTGTTTTCCCCGAGAAGGAATCAAGTGTGTAGAACATTGTTGTAGTTGCTATACACCCTCCTGATGATAAAATGAACCCCCACCCCCCAACCAACAGGGAAACCCCTCTCCATTCTCCTTCAAATATGGTATGAAACCATGTGTAGTATGATGGTAGAATGGTTAGAGTGGCCGACTTGGAATCTGCAGTTTGCTGGTTTGAGCCCCGCCACTGACATTTGTTTCTTTGGCAAGATGTGAACCATAACTGTGCCTCAGTCAACCCAGCTGTATAATTGGGGACCTGGTAGGATAGAAGTTGCAATGTGAATGCTTTAATCCAATGTGCTTATAGAGGCTGCAATGGATTTATACTCCCCAGGGAGTTGTTGAAGTATAAAGGGCTGTTGTGTCAGTATAGATCTGTGTCAGGGGTAATAAAAGTGCTTTGAGTGCAGTGTGAGAAAGCACAATATGAAAACAAAGGCTACAATGGATTGTATGATCCCCAGGGAGTTGAAGTAAAGGGCTGTTGTGCTTCTATAGATCCATGCCAGAGGTAATAATTGTAAAGTGCTTTGAACACAGAGTGGGAAAGCACTATATAAAAATATTATGAAACCAACCTCAAGACCAGGAGGTGCTAGAGGTCTGTGAACCTATATTTTGGTAGTATATACATGTATGTATAGAGCTCAGTCCACATGATTGTGATCAGTTTTAATTCTCTGGTTCTTCTGTGATGTAGGTGGGTGAGCAAGCATATAAAGAAGCCTATAAGATCTACAGTGACCAGCCTTGACTGGCATCCCAACAACATTCTACTTGCTGCTGGATCCACTGACTTCAAAGCAAGGTAAGGATATAGTTCGCTTTCTCTGTGTATTGGGAAAATAGATTTGCTGTATAGGAGAATGCCATTCCCGGAAATAAAGGTGTTATCATAAACTTTCGGTTCTGGAGGGTCGTTTCATAATTTCATTGCACAGATATTACACAGTATGCATATTCATCTAATACATATTCATGTCTGCTAAGACCCATGAGGCCCAGTGAAAGAACAGTAGAGGAAAGAGAGTTTCAATATTGCAGTTCTTGACAATTGCACAAAATTGATGTGATATGTGATGTGAAACCATGTAATTAGTTCCAGGGCACCCTCTAGAGGGCGACCTGGAACTAGTGTTTTACTAAGGGTTCTTACTTTCTACCCACTTCCGGTTTACAACTCTATAGGGGTCTCCACGCAGTTTTCTTCCGGGTTTCCCAGCATGCATTGCACAAATTAGATGTGATATGTGATGTGACATCATGTAATTACTCCCCAAAATTTCACAGTACATGAAAATACCTATATTACCTGGAGTGGTGTCCAATTTGTTGCCTTGAATCAATCAATTTAGCAATGTTTACATAACACTGAAATTAAAAGCATTTCATCAGTGATGATTGATTTTAAGCAACCCTGTACATGTATGTGTTTGTAAGTAAATGTGATTCCTGTTCTGCTGATTACCTGGCAGATGTTCTTAAAGGTAGAGAGTTCTAGAATTGGACATTCTTTCATTTCATAATTTTATGTCTTGTTGGAGAACTGCTTTCTTTTCTCTCATTGAAATTAATCCACAGAGAGCTTTTAAGTCTTGTGACTTATCAATAGTCTCTTGTACAGTGTAACTTGAGTAGTTTTTCTAACTCTGTGTGTTGTATGTTGCATGTTTTATAGGGTATTCTCTGCATACATCAAGGAAGTAGAAGCCAAGCCAACAGCAACTTCATGGGGTCAAAAAATGACATTTGGATGTGTGATGTTTGAGTATGGTGGTGGAGGTAAGTGATATACAAATCTTCAGAATTGGAGTTTTGACTCATTATGTATGTATTTATCTGGGTATTATATTCTTCATACGTACTGGGTAGATTTAGACTGAAAGATCAGCTATTGTGGGCACTCTTCTAACCCTTCTACAGATGTCTAAAGGAGAGAGCTGTGGGATTGCTGTTCTGCAACAAAATGTTCTTGCATCCAATCATATCACTCCATTCAGTTTATTGACAGTTACATTCTGTATGTTCACACCCACACTGCACATGGTGTGCAGGTTCAAAATCAGCAGATATCTCTCAGACATGTATTTATAGATATTTATGTTTGGCCCCTATAAATAGGAGATGATGCGACATATCAGCAATAAATTTACATGTAATGATGTATATCAGATGCCTGTTGGCAACAGTAGGCATTCTTTTGCTTTGATTCCACTCTGCTATCCTACAGTGTGCCTACAGTTGTGAGGGAGTGGATGATAAGGATACATGGTGATGTATTTACTAGTCAAACTTACGAAGTTTATGTAACTTAGAGTAATATTTGCTATTTTGTCATAGGTGGTTGGGTACACGGTGTCAGCTTCTCTGAGAGTGGTAACAAGTTAGCCTGGGTCAGTCATGACAGCTGTGTACATGTAGTAGATGCTGCTCAGGAGAAAACTGTATCTGTGGTGAAAACTGAATTCCTACCATTCCTGGCTTGTAGTTGGATCACTGATAACAGTATAGTTGCAGTGGTAAGTGTTCATTGTTGTTTTGAATTGCCCTATCCATTCAACCTATCCCTCGCTACCTAAATACTGACACACTCAGTCATTCATGAACCCTTCACCACCGTTATTACCTACCAACCCACCTAGCCAGTCATAAACAAACCCTTCTCTCTCCCTTACTACATGCCTACCTACCCACCCACCTACATGTAGTCACTCAGTCATGAACGCATCAACCAGCCCTTCTCCTCCCAATCCACCCTCCTCCCCTGTAACCCTCATACTGCCTACTTACCAACCCATTTACTCACTCTTGAACCTATCAGCCCACCCTTACTTCCTACCCTCTTTCCAAGTTCCCTCCTACGCACCTACCTCTCTCCTCGCCCATGGACATAGGCTATCAACATACATTATCAACTTCATCATTACCTACTATATACCTACTTAACAAACTAACTGTCTCCTTCTAATCACTTTCTTACTTACTATTCTGCATTTTAATGATTTTATGTTGCTATTTGTAGGGTCATGACTGTAACCCCCTTCTATTCTGTCAAGATGGCCAAGGAAATATTTCATTTGTCAACAAGTTAGATACTAAGGGAAGTGGTAAAGTAGCAGGCAACAAGAGGTGGGTAACCAGAAAAGGGCAAAGTCACTGTGTATTTCATTTAGTAGAATACTCAGTTCACTCCTCTATACAACCTAATTTATTAGAAAGTTTGAAGCAGGACAATTGATGATTATTCTAGTTCTATCAATCTAATAAAAAACTGCATCAGATGTGATATCCAGGTTGTAAGAAATACAAAATATTTGCAGGGAAAGAATATAGTTGTTGGATTTTTTTGCAAAGTTACAGTACTTACTGATCATAATTTTTTTAGCTAGAAATGTCACAAATGTAATAACACAGTATTTACATGAAGGTAATTGAAAATCTATACATCTTAGTTTTGTTGGCATTCTTAAAATAGAAATGTGTGAAATCTCTGTGTACAAGTCATGGAAAATACTTGTGATTATTAGTTTCATAACTTTAAAAAAAAAGTATACTGTAGTCGTAGTTCGTATGTTTTTTGATGCTGGATTTATTTCAGCTGAATATGCACAGAAACATAAAAATAAGTCCTGCTAACATACTATAAGTTGATATTTCTATATTCAGCTGTTGTAAAAAGTGTCAACAACAGTTTCACTGAGTGCAACTTGCTGACAGAATGAGAATATTTACCAGTAGTGTCTACTTTCCCCTTGCAATCCTAAATAACCATTTTCCCAATTTTTTCATACGCCAAGATAAATGATTACAATACTATCACTTATAGTGTGGCATGACGTCTACTTCTTTATTATGATAGTATCAGAAATGTTCTGAAATTAAAACAGTGAATTCAAGCAGATATATGTGGTTTATTTATCAATGTGTTATTGCAGTGCTATGATGTTGTTCAGAGATCTTGATAAGAGAGCTACCACCGAGTCCAGGGGTACTGAACAGTCTACAGTACATCAGAACACTATCTCGTAAGTATAGCTGTCAAGTTCATGATTTATGAAAAATGGTATTTTTTTTACAATATTATGCATCTCAAAGTTTTCCACCAGTCAGTTTTAATCAAGTGTATTTAGAACTTGAACTGTTACTCAAACAAAAGTCATGTCTTCTTTTTGAAATAAGTCCAGGGAAAGGTGTTTTGCCAGACAAAGACAGTTATAGTGCGCAAATATAAAGACTGGTCAAATAGTAGAAAACATTGATACATTAGAAGCAGTGTGCCCTCTGAACCAATTTGACACACAGTAGTATCTCGTGACCCACAAACATTTGGTGGTCTTTGTACATGTATCTCTTACTGTGTGGTAATTTTCTCATTTTGAGCCACACTAAAAATTGTGTTTATCATTAGAGGACACACTGATGAGAAGTGTAAATCCAAGCTGTAGAAAGGAGTACATGTATAATTTTCTATTCTGATTTTTTTCTGAGCAAGTTGATCATACTGATTTTGTTTATTTTAGTGAACTATCTATCTATTCTGGTCCCAAGGGAAATGCCTCCAAGTTCTGTACCACTGGTGTAGATGGCAAACTAGTTATTTGGGACATCAGGGTATGTACTTGTTCTTATGTTATATGTATATGATATTATTCCCAGTGTTCAATTAATCAGTCAATCAATTAATCAAATTTCAATAATGCCAATCTCCAGAGCAAAGTTCTGTTCAGTAGCACTGAATGGCTAAAGCACACTTTTGAAACAATCCAGGCTGGAGGCTTGACGAATGTCAATTGGCAAAGAGTTTCTTAGTGTGGGAGCAATATGCGAGAATGAACAATCTCCATGGGTGATTTGTCTGTTATTTGCTGTTGTAAATAGATTCTTGTTTGTAAAACATAGAGTGCAACTCGGTGTGTATGGCTGGAGAAGATCACAAATGTACTCTAGAGTTAAACCGTAGAGAGCTTTATAATTATCTTGCAGTAAAATTTTGTAATCAATCCTGAAATGTTCTGATATAAAGTTTGTTGTAAGGAAACAAGGACATTGTAGTGGACTATTCCATTGCTTCAAACATATTAATGGAATATCTCTACCAATTTAATCATATGGGTTGAGTGATCACAAGAAAGTTCATAACAAAGAATCTTTCAGTCTGTTGTGCCCTTTAAGCTACTTTGATGTGACTTTTACTCTCATAAATGTTGTTGTGTCTTTCTGTTATAAAATCTGCCTGTGGAACAACCAAACTTTCAAACTGTTCTTTTGCACTAGAGTGTACCTACATTTATAACCTTTCTGAACTCGGCTGTTGGAAGTAACTTAATGTACCAGTACAACACATCTCCACATCAGTGATGTATATCAGTAGTCATGTGTATTACCAATCATTACATTGGTTGATTTCACTTTCTTTTCTTATTTCAGTCCTTGGAGTCTGCCATTGCTGGTTTACGCATTGCATAATCAATTCTACATGGTGCTGGAGACGACAGACCTAAATGAGGACTAGAGGAAAAATACAGAACACTGAAATTTGTTGACGTAGATCAAATTTTAATATCTTAAAGAATACTATTTCATTAATAGAGTTGTGTGATTGTTTATGTTGCTGCATTCTCTTTTAACTACAAAAAAATTGTGAATGAAAATCTTGATAAGATTGGCCAGCATTGATGCAAGGATCATTCTCTTTTGTACCTTTGCAAGATTGCATTTTGGTATACCAATCCTGACATGTTATCATTTTAATGTCAAATATTAGGGAGTTTGGTTGAGGCATCTCAATTTGTATAGGTATCCCTGATTGGGGGAATGGGGATGGCGTAGTATGATACAAGTAGCCCATACTTTTTGTGATCAAACAAAGCTGACATGCATTTTTAGCTACACACGAATTTTTGCGATTAATTTATCTTGGCAGTGAACAGATTTGCCCCAAATTTAAGATCAAGAATATATTATATTACAGTGGAAAGATCAATACTGCCTCAGAGCTAAGTTTATATTTATATAATGCATTTGCTCTGGATGTCAATCTCTTGTCATTTCTCTAATATGTAACCACCAATGTTACGATGTCTTGGAAAATATGATCTCTTATATTTACACATTAACAATATGTCCCGTTAGAGAGCTGAAAATGTATGTGGCAGATATTTATAGAAGTACCAACAGTATCAAATGCACACCTGAAGATTCACACTTTAAAATGCATTGTTGGCATCTTGATATAATGCTGGGGTTACCAATATATTAGAAAAAGATCACCCTGGAATATTGCAAAAGTTACTCTGCTTAGTACAGAACGGAACACCATGCTGCATCTGTGAAATTTGTACACATAATCAAACCTTCTACATACCCACCAAGACATTTTGCATATTGTCTTTTGTAGCAAATAGGAAACAAGAAAACGTTCTATAAACTTCCACATATCATTGGCCAGTATAAGAATTGTGTAGTTTAATTGAAAAAATTTTTTTGGAAAGTAGATAATAAATCAGAGATTTTTGGTTTGCAATCTTATGTTAGACATTCCATGGTTTGTTTGTTTTGTATCAATAAGTCAATAAAAAGAGACTCACTTGGTCTATCACCGTCTCTTGTATTCGTTTTTGAGTGCACTGTGGTATAATTGATAGGGCTCAATATGGGCGTTTCATTGTGAGATATTCTGAAATCATGCCAACATCTAAAACACGTTGAAGCATGTCTAGCAATTGGTAAATCTCTCACCAGGAATTCAGGTATATTAATAGACTTTACATGTTTTATATCAATATTAATCAGACCACAGTTTTGGGCTACCCAGCTTTGTGATGCATACTGTGCCAGTGCCAATGTATTTCTAGAAGTTTTAGAATGCATTTTGCAAGGCTAAAATAGGGCCACAAATACACTGTGCTATCTGGAAATGGATGTAAGAACACATAGTATCTTAAATACATGTAGTGTGACGAGAGCACTATTTTTATTAGAAATGAATGGGACAACAGGGAACTTATCAAATACATAAGAATACAAATACTGTACACTGGTATTGGTGTGTTGCCATGCATGTGTGTTTACAGTGGGTCTTGTAACACACTTGGTGTACAGGGGTTATATATTACTTCACATGGCAAGGAGAATTAGGTCTGAAAATGTTTTCTTCATTTTATCCCAGGAAACCAAGAGTTATATAAAGGTCTTCGACTTGATTTTTCTCTGAATGAAAACAAATATTCGAGAATAGTGACAAGTTTTTTAAAGATGTTATAAATAATCGCAATTTTAGCCTACATTTCAAGTATGTAAGGGTCCCAAAATTGACAAAGTGAGCGTAAAAGTGCTCATGGCAAAGTGGGTGCCGAACTGCACGTGGAAGTACTCAATCCCAGACTGTCAGGGCCAAGGTCCAATCGGAGCCTTTAAAAATATGCTATTCCCCGACTGATTTGTGAATAGTATTAGGTAATTCACTGAAATGTAGGACTATGGTGGTGGGTGGTTATATTTTTGGAGATACATAAGTCCATAGCAGTCTAGGTGTGACAAAAATGAGAAGTATTCCCTGTTGTAACATATACCCTAGACGTAGGAGAGAGTTGCCAACGTCTATGCATATACAGGTCTATTTTAAGTCAAGCATGCATAGATGTGATCAGCAGAATGATTACAAAATTATATACTCCCAACTTCTAATCACACACAGTACATGATATTAAACCAATACTTATAGTACCCTCCAAAGCAAATTACTGGCGTGACTGTATGTCTAGGTATTAAAATGATGATTTTCGAAATGTTCATACTGCAAAAGTTTACATTTCTCAAGTGATGAGTAAAATATAGTTAAACACTCACACCGCCAAGCTACTGGAAAACTAACATTTATGCTCTTTCTCCAAAGCGCACTATAAATGTTACTTTTCAAGTTTCATGTAGGCGATTGGAAAGTATCAGTACGGATTGCCTTTGTCGTCACGAGGTGCAATGGAGACGAATGTCTGGTAAGCATATTCCAAAAATTCTTCGTGTAGGTCTGTTGGTATGTAATCTAGTTGTCCAAGGAGTGGTTTGATGAAAGCTGGATAGAAAGAATGAAAACACTAAGTTAAAGATCTAGTTACAGAGATCGTCTATTAAAAAAATACTGCCAATGGCGTTGTAGCACAACTGTACAGTTTTCAAAATGTTTATCCATATGCTAGTCCATGCTAACAATAGGTGTTCATTTGCTGAATGACTATCCAGTTGCCTATCCAACCATGCTGCTATCTTTACGATATATGCTATCATTTGGCTGTTGCTATGGGCATGGTCTTGTTGCTAGGCACATTTGCATACATTTTTTGAATGTTTATTCATTTGTCTTTCTATTCATGTTGTTATCTTTGCAATATACGTGATTATTTGGCTGTTGCTATGGGCGTGGTCTTGTTGCTAGGCAAATTTACATAATTTTTGGAATGTTTATTCAATTGTCTATTAAACCCTGTTATATTTGTGAAATACACGACCGTTTGGCTGTTGCTATGGGCGTGGTCATGGTTGCTAGGGTATTTGCATAAATTTTTTGAATGTTCACTCACTTGCCTACCAGATGATGTTGTTATTTGACCAAAATATACTGCCATTTGGTTGATGCCAAGGGCGTGGTCATGGTTGCTAGGGCCAATTTTGTCAAAATGTTTTGAAGAAAATCTGCAGAATAACACTTTCAGAACCATCTCACCAAGTTTCAGACTCATTGACCAAGTACTTTTTGAGATATAAGTTTTTGACCAAAAATGAACATTCTTACACCTAATTTGCATATCACTCATGGAATCATTGTATGCTTAATATTTCTTTGTCCATACATCCCTAGATGCATTCCCGTTTAATTTCAACCCAATCTGCTCAGTAGTTTTGGCATTATAGATTTTTAACCAAAAAGACACATTTTTAGCCCTAATTTGCATATCACTGATGGAATCATCCCGTCATGGACAAATCTTACTTTACACCCCCTTAAGAATGTTCCCACCAAATTTCGCACCAATCTGCCCAGTAATTTCTGTGTTTAAGTTTTTTGACCAAAAATCACATTTTTTGACCCAAATCACACACCTGTGATGCGATCATTTTGATTTGAACAATTTCCCAACTAGACACCCAAGGTAATGGACCCACCAAATATCATGGCAATCGGTTCAACAGTTTTTGACTTTAAGTTCTTTACACACACACACACACACACACACACACACACACACACACACACACACACACACACACACACACACACACACACACACACACACAGACGCCGGGCGATCCCTATAGCACTACTGAACCTCAGTTCAGTTGTGCTAAAAAGTTGTGTTTAACTATCAATTAAATCTTCGAACAAATTTCTGTAGATTCTATAACTTTCAAAACGAATTTTAAGAGTTCTTGGCGTACGATACTCAAACATATTCAAAAACATTTCAGCCATGATGTGGAGTTTGTGCAGATTGTACCAAAATCAATTATGAAAGATGTCCAAGTGTATTTGATAGAATATTAAGCTCAGTACATATTACGAAACACCTTCCACAATGGATGTAGTGTTGTACAAACATTCCGGTAATATTACTCGGGAAATTCACAGACCCTGCACGAAAGGGTTCGTATCATTCTCGCAAACCAGAGCTATTATTTCTTCGAAATAAAACAGTAGGGACCGGCTCGTTAAGAACGGGACTGTAAAACGGTTGTTGTTTGTGGCAATGGGTTCGTATAGGGTCTATGGAAAATTTCTGAATTACGCTTATACAGTCGCATTACCTGTGAAGCTTTTAGACAATGTCTTAAATAAATACTGTAACAATTAAACTTGGGGGGTTACCTCTTCTGTTAATGTAACCCTCCTTCAATGTTACTCTCTCTCGCCACTCCGTACACGGGATCGACTTGGACTTTTAGGGAATAAGCTCAGACTACACACAGTGTTTAAAGATCTACACTGGAAATCAAGGCAAACACCCAGCATAGTGCCTCGTTCATTGACTTCCCGCGAAGCCAAGTTTTCCTTACCAAGAAGTGAGTGCCTGTCAGTTCCAAGTGTCCTTTATTGTGACGTCCGTAAAGTCTAAATTTACATAACGCATGGCCAATGGCCAAATAATTATTTCTGGGCGTTATCATGCCCTAAAAGTATTCTCAAAACATTGATGAATGATCACTATGAATCCTAGATATTTATGAAATGCAGACTGTCGTCTCATGTATTCGAGTATGCTTGGAATCCTGTGTGGTCTGAATCCGATAACCTTGAGACAGTCTATTGACCTTTCAGTCAAACTAGGACATGCGATGTTGTTAAAATATTAAGTTTACTGAAAATATAAATATGTCATCTGTGACAATACAATGAACACATTCTTTATTGTCACAGTTTTGTGGATATAAACTCAAGCTGAAATCTTACCTTTATGTTTTTCTCGTGTGTCAAACTGGACACGATGAATGGTAACGTAACTTTTATCTAATTTAAAACCACATCGTTTCATTGTATCGTTGGCATCATCCAAAGTACCGGAGAATGGATATGTATTGTCCCTGAAGTTCTATAAGATAAGAGAGTATCTCCATTATAGGGAGATTCAGTTTCACGAGAGAGAGAGAGAGAGAGAGAGAGAGAGAGAGAGAGAGAGAGAGAGAGAGAGAGAGAGAGAGAGAGAGAGAGAGAGAGAATTTGCGCATTATGTATTTTGCCTGTCTGTACTCTCAGACTGTAAGATACCCTTCTACATAGGAACATGTGCAGAGAACATTTTAATCTTGAGATTATCTGTTGTTCATCAGTTTACAGACTAAAAACACCAGATTTGATTGATTGAAAGAAAGTTACATATGTTTTAATACCTGTAGATACTGTTTCCACTTAGGATGGTTTTTGCAGTGGTCACTAACGATAGTACGGGTAATTTGATTTCCTCCCATTGTAAATAAACAGACAAAACTACCCTTGGGTTTTAAACTCCATTGTACAGTACGCAATGTCTTCTCTTTGTCTTCTATCCAGTGGAGGACTGCATTTGAAAAAACTTTCGTAAAATAATTCCCAAATTCTGAACAGGTTTCTGTAAGCTTGGTAGCATCAGACACGATATATTGGACTTTGCTTGGAAGAGAGTTATTCTGCCTTGCAATGTTGATAGCCTCAACAGATACATCGACACCTGTTTTGAATAGGTTAACTTTAGGTTATACTGAAATATTACAACATATCGAAGACAATGTATAATTGCATATATATTACCAGAGTTGGCTTCAACATCTACAACCAGTTATAAACTGAATGACTTCCTCATGGGGAAAAAGCAAGCTTTTAGACTGCTGGCCCTACAGGTAATGTCGAAATGCAAAATTCTGAGCTACTTTACAATTATCCCTTACATTTGAGCTCAGCTCATGTTTGGTGGTCTGAGATTTATTGAGATCCACAGACAGACAGACAGACAGACAGACAGACAGACAGCTACAGACTAATTCAATGTGCAATGGTAATCGGGTGCATGTCATGAAAATAATCGTTGTAGAACGTGGTCACCAGATAATACGACGTTTTGCATGTTACAGTAACCTTAGGCTGGGATCAGAATTTACGGCTGGGGAGAAATTATTTTGGTCAAATATAAAAACAAATCATGCTAGTGGTAAAGCCAGCCAGTAGACACTTCAGTTAGACAAAGTCTATCCATCTGAACAGGTGAAACATAAACCTTGGTTGTGTAACAAAACTATGTATTACTCTGAAAGTAAACTAAAGTAATATAAACTGCTCGACTTTTGACGTAAATTACGCGCCCATATAGTCCTGCTTGCATGCGGAGTAATCCGGGACTCGATTCTGACAATTGTCCAGAGTCAAGTCAGTAATACAGACTCGTGCACCGTCATGGAAGCAGGACTACGCGCCATAGTACTACTCGTCCGCATCCCTTAATTGTACCTTTTACTGCTTTGACGTTTTCTTTCGCTGCTATCATCCTTGTCAATTCTCCGGTCCCACATCCAAGATCCAAAACAATATCATCCTCCTTCCATTCATTCTCCCAAAAAGATAGCAGCTCTAGTCCTCCACCGTGCTGTATTTCTCTGTTCTTTGAATAATGACTCCAGTACATACTATTCATGGCGATGTTTTGGTGGTCTCAGCTTAAACCCATCATCCCTTGCATCAATCTGATTAAAATCTGATGTGGTGAAAGCCCAAGCGGCTAGATGCCTTTATTTACCTCTATTCCCATCGTTTCATGACGTTTGTTTTGTTCCGAGTGATCACCGCCTTCTCACATCTGACAATCCCATATTGTAAGGTTTTCACAACCAATCAGCACGCTTCAATTTCTCCCGTGTGTGCAGCTGTCAACGTAACGCTCATCCTGATTGGCCAATCGAAAGCGCGAGATTCAAACGCGATTGTCTATTACACAGGTTCAGATGTGAGGCAGCGATCACTTGGAACAAAACAAATGACACAAAATGAAATATCTAGCCGCTTTTACCACTGTGACATCAGATTTTAATCAGATTGCCCTTGCATGACACTTTGAAATCAGCGGGTCTTATTATTATTAGCGTGAAAATGACAAAATAGAATGGAGAATGGTCAATTGCGATTATCATTTTAACATCTGTTAACCCCGTCCTCTTTCTCTCTCGTTCGCTAAAGATCCCCTCTTATATATACACGTCCAGTATATTATATACCATATAAATAATGTGTCACATATATGGAACGCCAACAGTGTCTTATATAGTACACATATCACTTTTCAATATACATATCTTCAAAATATATATATCTTTTCAATATACATATATCACTCTTCAATATACATATATCACTCTTCAATATACATATATCACTCTTCAGTATACATATATCGCTTTCCAATATACATATATCACTCTTCAATGTACATATATCACTCTTCAGTATACATATATCACTTTTCAATATACATATATCACTCTTCATTATACATATATCGCTTTTCAATATACATATATCACTCTTCAATATACATATATCACTTTCCAATATACATATATCACTCTTCAATGTACATATATCACTTTCCAATATACATATATCACTCTGCAATGTACATATATCACTTTCCAATATACATATATCACTCTTCAGTATACATATATCGCTTTCCAATATACATATATCACTCTTCAATGTACATATATCACTCTTCAGTATACATATATCGCTTTTCAATATACATATATCACTCTTCAATATACATATATCACTCTTCAGTATACATATATCGCTTTCCAATATACATATATCACTCTTCAATATACATATATCACTCTTCAGTATACATATATCGCTCTTCAATATACATATATCACTCTTCAGTATACATATATCGCTTTCCAATATACATATATCACTCTTCAATATACATATATCACTCTTCAGTATACATATATCACTCTTCAATATACATATATCACTCTTCAGTATACATATATCGCTTTCCAATATACATATATCACTCTTCAATATACATATATCACTCTTCAGTATACATATATCGCTTTCCAATATACATATATCACTCTTCAATGTACATATATCACTCTTCAGTATACATATATCGCTTTTCAATATACATATATCACTCTTCAGTATACATATATCGCTTTTCAGTATACATATATCACTCTTCAATATACATATAAAACAAACATTTGATTCAATGAATTAGTAGACCACTCAATCGAGTAATAAACTAATTAAAATCTAGCAAATAATCATGAAAGTGGACACTCTATCAGTGACAATGGATTAGCAATTATTAAATGGTGAATTAAATAGCCTACTTGAATTTAACTAAATCGAATTTGTATACGTTTTTCAATAATCGAGTGTACACGTGTGTTCTTTTCTGCTTTTAAAAAAACAGTCCTGTCGAATTTTCACATGTAAATACTACAAAGCCCTGAATTCATCATGCCAATAGTTATTGTAATACCCCATTTCGTTTTATAAACGTTTTGATTATGTAATTACATTATTAATTAATTACAGCTTATATTTGTATTGTAGAAATCTTAGACTATAAACTTATGTAGGACCGAGTTTAAATGATGTGACGCTCTCCTGTCACATGTAAATTACAGTACCTGTTTGCACAAACATTTTCCCGCGAAATGAACACAAAACAGATGAACAAAGTAAACAAACAAAATGTGTGGACATTTGTTGGATAAAGCTACATTGTATGCATTTCATTGTTCAGTGTGTTGCAGAGCTCTGGTACTGTGTTGCACCTCTATGGAAGACCGGTGAGGACAGCGACCTGCGACCAGCAGTTTTGCAACTCTCAGGTCGCAGGTCGCTGTCCTCACCGGTCTTCCATGCACCTCAGACCAGAGGTACGAGGTTGCCGTTGCACGTCTGGGTGGGCACGGGTACAGTATGACGTCAGATATGCCACGTGATAAATCTATTTATAACTCAAGGAAACGAAAAGGGGAAGTTGACATCTAAACACTGGACTTTGTGAGATATCGCGTAGACTGACCAGAGTCCGCGAATCTTTGTGGAAATTGGCTGAAAATTACCTTTAAGAGTACACACAGAAAGTAGGGTAAGGTAAAGCAACTTTGCATTATTGTTCTGTCATGAAATGTGAAAGTTACGTAAAGTTGTGAGGTCGTCTTCGGTGGGTGGATATAGGGATACTGTTTGTCGGTGCAGGCAGCGACGTACCCTTGTACCTCAGACCATAGTGCTCTGGGCTTGTACTACCAGGAAATAAACGAACCACCCTCCAACATTCGGACACTTTCTCTTTTTCTCCACTCTGTTTATATCATTCGTGTTCCCGAGTCTACATACAGGAGGTTAGCACTCAGACCAAAGGAAAACACGCTAACACTGTGCTGTTTTTATCAAAATACGAACTCTCTGCCCCGCCCATGTCGCCTTGCAACAGCAGTGCAATGGGTAGTGTAGGCAGCCTTTGTTACACGTGTACTTCCCAATGCATCCTCGGACCCACCCCTTCGCTTCCAACATCGCCAATTTTCTGTCTAGGTGGGATTGAACAATTTGAACCTTTTCATCGATCTTCTAGTTAGTGCCATATGTTTGATAAGGGGGGTGGGGGGGGGGGGGGGGCTAACGAAAATCAGTGTCACTACCTCCGTGAAAGCTTTGGCATATTGCAGTTACTTACTACTGGCAGTAGACCTCGAGGTGATAATCTTCACCAGGGTCCTTCCCAATTTGAATAGAGTAAATTTAACCATAGACCCCACATGAACATGATGAAATGATTTAACTCCATGGATAAAGTAACTTAAGAAATTTATGGACTATATTCATGTCTCACAATATTTGTAGAACCTTTATATGATTTCATCGTCAATATCTTAGCAAAGTGCATTAATTCAATTTGATTTTTCCGTTTCTATTTAACAATGTCAATAGTTTGATGTTTAATATATAAATAAATCACTGGGTTTATCTTTAATTTGTACATTCACCCCTCCCCATCTATTTTTATCTGGGTTTACATTTGTTCATCTCGGTTTAGGTGTACTCCTGTGTTTGTTTTATGCATGTTGATAAAAGACATTTGTGGAAATGAAATGAAATTAAGGTAAAATTTTGAGATTGTCACAATATTATAAGTCACCAATAGGACTCCATTAAACACACTAGTGTAAATTTATAAATCATGATAGTATGTCAGTGGAATGATATATGATAATAATTACATGTAATCACAAACAGATGATGTCAATAAGTCAGAAAAATGCTTTATCCATTCCCAGGTCATTGGAATCATTAACCCAGAGTTCACACCAGGGTTGGTGATAATTCACTGACCCTAACAGTGTATTTACTATTCATGATATAATTGATTAAATTATTACTATATAAATGTCATATGTAATTACACAGACATGCAGAAACTAACAGTGGAGTCAAAATCTTTATGACCTGGATATAGGCGTTGCTGTCTGAGGTTGTAAGCTGAAGCCTGAAGGACCCGACTTGAGGAGGGCCCATAAGTACTACTGAGGTCCACAAAACCCATATCCTGGCCGTAAAGGTTTTATCACATAATACTCAATGTAGTGGCACAGAAACATTATTTAAATCACATAACCACATAAATTGATAGTAAAACATTTGTTTTATTTTCTAAAATGTAAAGATATTTAGAAAAAAGTAAAAACAAATTACTTAGTGAATGGATATGACGAGTGCACCATTTGCCATATTTGGGCAAAGTGTGCCAGGGCGTGTTATGGAAAATGATTGCATGGATTTGATGCACATGCTCTCCATCAATTTACATAGGAAGAGATACTTAGGTATATGATGATAACTTTGCTATCATTCTCTCTTTATTTTTATGTCCAGATCAAAAGAAAAATGCCAGAATCACATACTTTTGGAGCGAATCCTATAACCTGTCATGCTTTCAATGGTGACAGAAGTCGTAAGTATTCTCTACTTCACATAATATGTTTAATCAAAGATCACTATATTAGCTACAGTTTCAAAAGAGAAATGTTCAGTCTATTATAATGTTTACTGTTCATTCTTTTACCATGTATGTAAATCAAAAGAACACAACAGCCTATCAAGTGTGTGCTAACAACATCATAATCTGTACTACCGTAACTGGGATTGAATACTTTCAGTCATCATATAATTTATTTATTTCAATAGTAAGCTTGTTATAATATCTATGACAAACAGAATACAACAATGACATGGTAAAAGGATTGATTACAATATCCAAAACTTTGACATTCTCATAAACCAGAACATTTACCACTGACGTTTGGCAGTGCGTGTCTCAGACAGTACCATACAGAGGCCTGGAGTTTTATAACAAGGGACCTGACTCCATAGTTGGACTGATTCTACTTTTTGTAATAAATTAAAATATCGTTAAATGTTTTTTAACACCAAGTCATACCAGTATAATGACTTTCTTAGCTTGTATTTCCTTTCTTTTGTGTTTGCTTAAAATTATGTGGTAAATTTATTCTAATCTAGTAAGTTTTATTGTATTTACTTTAACATATATTTTGCTTTTAATATTTCTGTTTTGTAAGGACTTGTTCACTATTTTTCATCAGTTGTATGTTAAAAAATCCCAATATTTATGTAAGTCCCATGTATAATACAGAATAAGTTCCAAAAGGAAGAGTTTATACAGATAATAAAATTTGAGTTATAGAGATATGTGGATGTAATAATCTGTTTATGTTATCATTTTATAACAGAAATTGCTATAGCTCCTAACAACAATGAGGTTCACATCTACAAGAAAGTTGGTGCCAAGTGGGAGAAAGCTAGTGTTTTATCTGAGGTAAGATTTGACCATACAATAGGATTTATGTGCTTGGTACATTGAATTTAGTAGTTATTTTGTATATGACTTTGTTTCACATTCAAATTTGAATTATGAAAATGGACTCTGAAACATGAATTTGTGTACAAAAACTTTTTAAAAGCCAAAAGTTATTGATTGAACTTTGATTAAATCTCCTTATTTCTTTGTTGAACCATAGATCTGGTTCATGCCATGGTGTATGGCCCAAACCAAAGATCTGGTTCATGCCATGGTGTATGATCCAACCAAAGATCTGGTTCATGCCATGGTGTATGGTCCAAACCATAGATCTGATTCATGCCATGGTTTATGGTCCAAACCAAAGATCTGGTTCATGCCATGGTGTAATAGTGTATGGTCCAACCATGCCATGGTTTATGGTCCAAACCAAATATCTGGTTCATGCCATGGTTTATGGTCCAAACCATAGATCTGGTTCATGCCATGCAGTCGGTGTAATGGTCCAGCCATAGATCTGGTTCATGCCATGGTGTATGGTTCAAACCAAAGATCTGGTTCATGCCATGGTGTAATAGTGTATGGTCCAACCATGCCATGGTGTATGGTCCAACCAAAGATCTGGTTCATGCCATAGTGTATGGTCCAACCATAGATCTGGTTCATGCCATGGTGTATGGTCCAACCATAGATCTGGTTCATGCCATGGTGTATGGTCCAACCAAGGAACTTCATGTCATTGTAACATCTTCTAAGCACCAAGTTGATTATAGATAATATACATTTGCTTCTACAGCACAGCCAGCGTGTGACCAGTGTTGCTTGGGCACCTAAGAGTAATAGGATTGTTACATGTGGAACTGTAAGTTGGGATTATTTTTAATGATGTATACTTATTTATAGTTATGTGGAGTTGGTATGCTATTAAACTTGCTCAAGTTTCTGGGTTTTTGCCATTCCTTATTTGAATATAACTGTTTTGATGAAAAAGGCAAGAGTGTTCTTTTGTGTGAAATGATAACTGAGTGAGTGATTGCAAACTAGTCAGGTGAATGTGTAGGGCCTTTTGGGGACTACTAGTAACCGGTAAAAATGAAAACAAGTTGAGGACATCTTGCTTTACAAAACTCAAAATGAATACCAAACTCAAAACATTTGAAGCTTATGAAACAAACAAAAAATGTCCCAAGGGACTGTGCCAGTCTACTGTATTATTTATTGTGAGGGTGTCAGCTACATCAAGCTGAGATATTAATTATTAAACATTTGTGGAAGTATAGAAATTGATTCTGTCGATTTGAGATGTTTTTGGATAAACACAACTTTCCAACACTTTGTAAAAATCTTTTAATATTTTATTGATGTTCATTTCAAATAATACAATATTGAAAATACAGGAAACTGAGGAAATGTTGAAATGATCATGTATATTTGTAGTTTCCAAGTCGACTTGTTCTTATTTCATTGCATTTCATAACTTCTGTAGGATCGTAATGCCTATGTGTGGACTCTGCAAGGCAGTGAATGGAAACCAACATTGGTTATCTTGCGTATTAACCGTGCTGCTACTTTTGTGAGATGGTCACCACAAGGTTTGTAAAAGTACTTCATTCATTACAATTATTCTGCCAGGAATGTACGGCTACTATTGAAGCATAATGTTTATACCATTACTTGTAGAACTCGTATATGACCACTTTTATGCCATAAAATCAATCTGATTATCTCACTGGGTTGCTTTGTTTACCACTATTTCCTTCGTATTTCGTTGCCGATTTGTTTTTCCATGGATTATGTTCAATTTAACACACATTTCTGACTTTCAACACAGAAAACAAGTTTGCCGTTGCCAGTGGTGCTCGCCTCATCTCTGTATGCTACTTCAACAAGGAGAATGATTGGTGAGTTATAAAAAAAAAAGGGAACACCACTCCAGGAAATGAACATTTTTGAAAAGGCATTTTTATAAACTCTCGGTCTTGAGAGTTGATCCTTTCATGATTTCACATCACAATAAATGCGATTGCCAAAAAATGGCAAATCGAAACTTACTGCATGTTCATTGTTCTAGCAGTGGCCCACTGTTGCATCATGGGACTTAGCAGACATACATATGTATTAGATGAACAATGAATATTCATGACTAGTTATCTGAATGGAACAAGCAAGCTCAGAAGTCATGAATATCTGTTGTTCATCTAATCTATATTCTTGTCTGCTGACTACCATGTGGCAATGCTGGTTGCTAGGACAATGAATGTAAAGCCATTTTGGGCAATCGCATCGAATATTTAAGATGTGAAATCATGAAATTACTCCAGAACCCAAAGTTTACAAATTTGCAACCTTTAGTTCCTGGAGTGGCATTTCCCTTTAAGATTCTTCTTTGGAAACCATGAAATACAGAAATCATTTAAAAACCTAGGTCCTGGTATTGGTGTTACCATACAGCCATACGGATTACATGGGATTATTCTTTGGTTCAGGACCAACTGTTCTATAACTCTACTGTTGTTCATACTTAAATTTTTCGTATTTTAACTTTTGAGTTTAAGTTTAAAACCATTTTTGGAAACATGCAAGATTTCAGTCACACTTTATAAAACCAAATTTTGTTGTTGTCAATAAACAAAATGAAAACTCATGAAATAAGTTCATAACTGTAACTGGTTGATGTCAGTCAAGATATTGATCTGCAAAATGTGATTTCAACTACTGTGACCATCAATATACAAGGTCATGTTGATACATATATAATTGTATATCTTGTAGGTGGGAAAGTAAGCATATAAAGAAGCCTATAAGATCTACAGTGACCAGCCTTGACTGGCATCCCAACAACATTCTACTTGCTGCTGGATCCACTGACTTCAAAGCAAGGTAAGGATATGAAGCCCCCCCCCCCCCCCCCCCCCCCCCCTTCCCAGTGCAGTGATATAAATAGGACTATGGTGTAGATATAAGGACTGGATGCATTCATGAACAGTTGCTGAATTTCTGACTATATCATATCATATATCATATCTAATCCATATCGATTCCTTACGGTCTGTAGACTAAATTATTTATTGTTAATGGTGCTCCTGGTAATAATTCACTAAACTGAGTGATTAAAGGAGTATACACAGCCTGGAATCTTTACTTACTTTGCCTATGTTGCTTTTAGTGTTTAGTTTCTGTCCAGTCAGCATTATCACAGTGAATTTGATCAGTCAGTCTGCCTACCTGTCTCTGACAGTCTGCTTGCCTACATGACTGTCTGTCTGTCTCTGCCAGTCAGTCTGTCTGTCTGTCTACTTCATCTATCTGTCTGTTTGCCTGTCTGTTTGCCATGTCCACAGTCTGTGTGTGTCAGTCTATTCATCTATCTATCAACAAATAGCCAGACAAACATATACATTCCTGTTGTTTGATAGCTAATTTAATACTTTTATCATGTTTCACAAGTATAATTTGATAGCAAGGCAAACAATGTTACTTTACAGAGTCTTCGCTACTTACATCAAGGATTTAGGAGAAAGCAAGCCTTCAGAAACTCCATGGGGTTCCAAGATGACGTTTGGTAACATGTTATATGAACACGGAGGTGGTGGTAAGAGATCTGTTATTAGCACAACTGAAGTGATAGGGTTCAGTAGTGCTGTAGGCATGGCAAAGTGTGTGTGTTTGTGTGTGTGTGTGTGTGTGTGTGCGTGCGTGTGTGCGTGCGTGCGTGCATGTGTGTGTGTGTGTAAACAACTTAAAGTCAAAAACTGCCAGGCCGATTGCCATGATATTTGGTGGGTGCATTTACCTTGGGTGTCTAGTTTGGAGATCTTACCACCGGTGTATTGGGTCAAAAAATGTGATTTTGGGTCAAAAAACTTAAACTCCAAAACTACTGGGCAGATCAGTCTGAAACTTTGTGGGAACATTTGTAGGAGTGTTTAGATAAAGAATTGTTCATGACATGATGATTCCATCAGTGATATGCAAAATAGAGCTAAATGTATCTTTTTGGTCAAAAATCTTTAATTCCAAAAGTAATGAGCAGATTGGGCTGAAATTTCATGGGGATGCACCTCGGGATGTATAGATGAAGAAGTATTAAGCATATAATGATCTCACCAGTGACATGCAAATTAGGTGTAACATGTGAATTTTGGTCAAAAACATCTCAAAAAGTGCTCGGTCAATGAGACTGGAACTTGGTTAGATGTTTCTAGAAGTGTTATTCTGCAGATTTTGTTCAAAATATTTTGACACAATTGGCCTAGCAAGCATGACCACGCCCTTAGTAACAACCAAATGGCAGGCAAGTGAGTAAACATTCAAAAAATGTATACAAATACCCCTAGCAACCATGACCACGCCAACAGGAACAGTCAAAACTGCGGTGTATTTCACAAAGATAACAGGGATTAATAGACATGAATAAACATTCAAAAAATGTATGTAAATGTGCCTAGCAACAAGACCACACCCATAGCAACAGCCAAATGATCACATATAATGCAAAGATAACAACAGGGATTAATAGCCAAATGAATAAACATTCAAGAAAATGTATGCAAATATGTCGAGCAACATGACCATGCCCATAGCATCAGCCAAATGATTGCGTATATTGCAAAGATAACAACAGGGTTGGATAGGCAACTGGGTAGTCATTCAGCAAATGAACACCTATACCTAGCATGGATTAGCAAGTGGGTAAACATTATTTAAAACTGTACAGCTGTGTTACAACACCATTGGTGCTATTTTTTGTTAGATATAATACACCACGATTTGGTTAATGGAAAAACAAAAGATTTCATAGTTTGGCTAGCGTTGAAAATTCTCCCTTGTCTTGTTACTTTTCAGTGATGAAAGTTATTTTGAAATACCAAGAAAGAAATGTGGAACAGAACCTTAAATCATAAAGTCAGTATATGGAAATGGTTGAAATGTAACTTTTACTGATGTAAAGTTTACTGATTTTGTCTTAGGTGGTTGGGTGCATGGTGTCAGCTTCTCTGAGAGTGGTAACAAGTTAGCATGGGTCAGTCATGACAGCTCTGTACATGTAGTAGATGCTGCTCAGGAGAAAACTGTATCTGTGGTGAAAACTGAATTCCTACCATTCCTGGCTTGTAGTTGGATCACTGAGAATAACTTGGTTGTGGTGGTAAGTTCAGAGATTTCTCTCTTTCACTCACTCACATACTCACAACCCTCCCCACCCTCCCCAACACACACACACACACACACACACACACACACACACACACACACACACACACACACACACACACACACACACACACACACACAGACACGCGTGCGCGCACAGTACTTTCCTTTCAAAATAAAACAAAAATGTTCTTTCTTATTTTGTTCAGGGTCATGACTGCAATCCACTTCTGTTCTGCAATGACGGCAAAGAAAACACTAAATTTGTGAAAAAGTTGGATGCTGCAGGTGGTGAAAAAGAGACAGGCAAGATCAGGTATTCATACAATGGTTATTCATGCATCGGCATTCAAAACTTATCTTCTATTAGGGATAGCTGAATAATCAGATATCATTCCTCAATATTTTTCTTCATTCACTCAAGTAAAATACAAGTGACTTAAGGGGCCCTGTCACCACAAGTCAAAGCCAAGTAGTGATAATTAGATATTATTCCCTAATTAAATAATACAATATAATAATAGTACTACACTTAGTAGTGACAAAACTCTTATGGCATGAGTATTTTTCAACAGAATAAAGAAACATATTAATAATTATATGAACACAAGCATAATTTATGCACAATAGGAAAAATACTAGCGGTTTTGGACATTTGGACCCATTCATGATGGTATGCTTCCATTAGCCAGCAAGTGTAATTTGAAGTTCTTCCTTAGCTACAATTCATAAATTCCTGAATGAGTCAAAATTGGGTCCAGGCAAAATAGACAGTTCTCTTTTCAGTGAAGATTAAAACCCTTGAAAATATGACAATATGATATTTCACTGTGTAAAGACAAGTTAAATATGCTCCTGTCAAGAAGGAGTGTAATATGTTCCAAAGAATGGTGATGTTAGTGATTGTTAAGACTACCATTGCCAGCTTCCTGTCACCAAATACATGTAGAACTGAAACTCGGTTAGTGAAATAATCTGTCAAATGTAACAGTAAATGTTGAAGGAAAAGTGATCCATCTACCATCGAGGTGTACACATCCATAGCATTGGTAAATTTCTTGATGTTCTCCATACTTGTTGTAGTGCTATGGACCTATTCAAAGGTATGGACAAGAAAGGTACCACTGATACTAGTGGTACAAAACAAAATACTGTTCACCAGAATACCATCACGTAAGTATGCATTTTGGAATTGTTATTACATAGCGTTGATAGGGAACCCTGGTTATACTCTCAAGAACTCGGATGTTGCCTACCTGCCTACCACTCTTAACAAATATAACGGATATGTTTTAATATATCCAGATATTACTAGATATACCAGATATGCTCCAGATATTACTGGTTATACCGGATATGTCATAAGATATCCAGATATTACTAGATATACCAGATGTCTTAATATCTCCAGATATTACTAGGCTAAGATATGGGTTCAGCCTAAACTTTTAGATAGTAAGGAATTTATTTCAAATGTGAGAATGCAATCTGAATAGATGTATAAAGCAAACAAATACTAGTACTATATAATTATGCAGTAAGGGCACATCTTTCAAATACCGTATATACAAATTACAATCAATCAATCAAAAGAATCTGTATAAGCACCAAAATCCAGTACAATGTAATGTTCTATGTCGCTGAACAGGAACAATAGTAGATTGTAGTAAAAGTTAGAACGGTCTTGTGAACAGATTCTTTTTGATATCCTTGAATTTATCGAGTGGGTGATGAAGTTCAAGTGCTATACTGTTCCAGAAAAGGGGCACAGCTCGTGAGAACACACGCTCACCGTATGACTTTGTATTACAACAGGGTATAATATACCTCAACACTGAAGTATTACCATGCCAGGAGAAATTAGAAACCAGACAGAGTTTTACTCAATAATTTGACAACAGTCTCTGACAGAGTAGAGTGGAAGAGTACCTCCTGCTTTTATCTTCACAATCTAACCAAGTAATGCATTTGAATTTCAGAGAGATATCCATCTATGCTGGTAACAAGGCCAGTGCCTCCAAGTTTTGTACCTCTGGTGTGGATGGTAAACTTGTTATCTGGAATGCTTAAGGTATGATGCAGCAAATTCTGATTTTCAATCCTTGAAGCAGTAGGGAAGATATTAAATATATTAATATTAATGAAACAGGAAATTGAAAGTTGAATACTGACAAAGCTTGCGAGAGAAATTTTTTGGAAATCATGTACCTGAAATATCTGAGCCATTTGTATGATAACATTCTAAACATAAATACATGTACCTTTTTTGTGGGATATGTACTTTACTATCCTTTGCAGTATAGATATGTGTATGGCCAGCTACTACAATAAAATCTAAGAATTAGAAAGCAATGCTGTTTTGTGCCATGTAGTAATATTATAATTTTGTCTTGGTTACAGGACCACACATATCGGACGTATAGAAGCTGCTACTGCAGAGTACAATGCTTGACACCACTGGTGCCGGACATCATTGGATAAAAATTAACATAGATGTACTTTAATACTTATTATTCAAGATATTATAGACCTTTTCAACCAATAGCGCCCTCTACCAGGCAAAGAGTTATATGTTGACAGATATAGCCGACAACACTTTCATTTAATACATGACACATTTTAAGATGAACTTGAAGGATGGCCATATAGCCCACCTGCCACTAGAGGGTGCTATTTGTCAAAATACAAATTATCATCCCTTCATGCTTTATTGCTTTAAAATGCAAAATATTTGTTTAATTGATTTCTATGTACCTATTATTATCAACATATATTTTGAACAAGTCTTCGCCATGATATCCAGATTCAAAAAGGCACAATTAATGACATTAATTTCAGAAATATCCTAAAAATGAGACCCATTATGCAATAAATCATTGTAGGTAACAAAAAATGTTGTAACCAAAATTGACAAGTGACACATAGTTGCCAACAGGTAGGTGTGTGGGACCAACAATTCGGGGAAATTTTTTCTTAATTTACCCAAATTTGGACCAATCAGGATAATGTTTATCGTGTCAATAACTGACAATAATCATTATGAAAAGAGGAAACTGTCCCCCGTACATTCCAAAGAATGCATTTCAGTTCACACAGCTATTTCTATTTTTGAGGGCAAGTTTTCCTTACATCTTACAAAACTGTAAAATCTTGCATATTGAATGTGAGTAGAGGTTAAAAAAGCATACCACCTATGTAATAATACATTCCATGTATTTCTCAAATGTACTGGGTGGGAAAGCAAAGTGATGAGTTTTTACAAAATTTCTTTGGAAAGACATGAATAGTGGTCTGTAGTAATATACAGTATTAGTAATGTATGAAAAAGTGGTTAACATGTCAACGTACGTTGAACATTTTATATTCACAATATTATGAATTTCTGTCTGTAAAGTGATTATACGGATAGAAGAAGCATGATGATTGGCCAGCACAAGTTGGAGTCTACAATAGTACAACAAAGATGAGACGTGCATGATTATTGGCCACCTTGAAAAACAGAGCTATCATATACAAGAAAGAGAGTACATAAATTTACCAAGTGTACCAACATTTACATTCCATTTATAGGGTCACAACTCACAATTTAAGAAATAAACAGACATAACACATCTTTCACTTATTGTGTGTTTATTTTATTACAACCAGCCCCCATAACCCTTCTGTATTTATGAAGTGCAACCTGTTAGAAATATTCCTATATTTCCTGTTAATTGACATCATTCACAATGAAAGATGTGCAAATGAAAGCCTTTAAACCATGGTAACTAGTGTAACTGACAGCTATTCTGTCGATCAAATATCCTAACATAGCCTCCGTCGTAGGCTGGATTTAAATCTGTGAAAATGAAAGGACATCGTGTAAATTCACCATGTTAAAACAAGATAAAATACATTAGTTTTATTCACTCTGACTTATCAGTAGGGAACTAACATTGAGTTGTTTGACAACTTCTGTTGAATGAATTGACTTCTATCTTTATTGTATGTCATCAATACATTTAATGGAAGTTCCCTAGTATGTGCCCTAGCAAGGCACATACCTCACATCCGTCTAAGTTCAGATTCGTTTCAGCTTTGTCTTGAAAGTGAAAGTGACTGAAACCAGCATATTTTATCTTGTTTAATATCCAAGTTTTATTAAACAGTGAATTGACAAGGTATCCTTTCCCTTGTCAAAAATTAATTTGCTTATCAAATCAAATATATATATATATATACATATCATCATTATTATTATTATTAACATTCAGGCGACCACAAGTTTCCTCCAGCTGCAGTGATCCTGGGCCATTGCTGTCAGTTGCTTTTGGCTTAACATGCCATTCACATCCCCCAGGAGACACTGGATGTATTTCAGGAACAAAATCCTTTGCAGGCCACGTTTCCCCTTTCAATGGTTTGGGATGGCTCTTTAATACTCTTGCTTATCATATGCATTCATTACTATCATCTGATTATTAAAAGTAACTATAGATTGGCAAGTGAACCGGCTACAAAAATTACAATGATTGATATAAAAATATATTATGGTTATCATTTACACTGGAAGCCATTACCATTTACATACAAATTACCTTTGTCATTCTCCCAACTCGCCACATTCAATGCAACTTTACCACAATGTAATTTACCACTGAATAAATTGAATCTTGAAATTCACATTTTCCATGATAGCAATTTGATGAACTTTCTGACAGAATTTGAAATTTGTTGTACACGTAGGAATGTTTCTGGGTAGCCCTCTCTTCTCAGAAATACTTCAAGGTCAGAGGTCAATTCAAAGGTCAATTTAATATTTATATACGCTAAAATATAGGTCAACTTTTGAGTGTGTAAATAACATTGGAATCTGTATATTGATGTGCAGACGCTGGAGAGAGATCTGTCTATGGTTGATAAAATTCTCACGTGAGAAATTTTCCCAAGTCTTTTGTTCAGAAGAAAAACATCACCAAAAGAAACTACCACCATTGAATTGGAATTCTGTATGCTACATAATTGATAGGTGTACAATTGACCTATTTCTGTCATTTTTGTATTCTGACACAAAATGTTAATTTAGGTTTTACACTTTGTATACACTATTACTGGACATTA